>NW_027195185.1:240000-294056 GCF_038502225.1 Cherax quadricarinatus
AGAATAGGCAAGACATTTAAGAGGAACAGAAAGAAAATAGAAAGTCAGCTAAAAAACACATTATCTTGTATCTTTTCACGAGGTGTGCACCCTCCTCTGACAGTCGAAACTTAAGCCCAATTCGAAGAATCGAGACTGCTGATCAATTCAAGTACCAACAGGACACTACACAAATTGCTTGTGGCACTCTATAGGATTACACTATTGAATGCCTCTCAGGAACGTTCCTTGATGTTTGAAGATACGTTATAGGCATTCGATTTGTCTTTCTCTTACTTGGTTGGAACTTCACTGTATCCTATCCCCAGGCGATATATTATCCCTACGGATTTAGAAGCTATAAATAAAATATGTAATAATAATAATAATAATAATAATATGTAATAATAATAATAGCTAATAATGGAACCCATCAGTCAATGAGACATTGAGAAACCTCCCGTTAAGTCACGGACGAACATCAAAACAAATCACTGGCGTAGCACGACATCACGTTATTAATTACTGAAGTTCCTACCAATGAAGCCTTCGATTTACTGCAGTAGTGACAGACAACATGGACCTTCTCTTACCATTTTTGCATTAATTTGAAATATTCAATATTATCATCATTGTAATAATGGTGTATACATTATGAAAAGAGGAACTAAACTCCGTTGAATCACCTGGTTATGCTGATTTGAAGACGTTTCGCCGAGAGACACGTTCAGTGACGCCAGTGATTGTCAAAAGTCTTCTAATAAAAGAAAGCCATTTTATGTACATGTGTCTAATTCCTCTTCCATGATTGTTCTGAATTTTAACTCTGCCTTTTTAACAATTGCTTCTGAGGCTCACGAGTCAGGTGTAGTCCTGACCAGCCTCTACACTAATTCGTGGAAGCTGGACTGTTCAAGGGCTGTTATGTCCAAGTAATGTAGTTTAGTTCTTTAGTAAGTCAATGAACATCTTCATAATCGCAGCAGAAGATTCAACCATGACATCTTCCAGAATACTCCAAAGAAGATTTGAGCCATCCATCATTTGCTTTGGAAGAGGAACACAACGACACAAACTTAGTAGTTCTTGTCTACAAATCAGACACGCAGGTGAAGTACAAGCGTTACTGAAAACTGACTAATCAACATAACCGTATCCACTTCATGCAACACCATGACAAAGGTGATGCTAGGTTTTCTTCCTCAGAGAATGCGGAATATGTAATCCGGAATTGTTAGAAGAGTGTATAATAATTATCCGCATCATCTGCAAGCTCCACTCCACTTCTTACTTCATACACGACTACAGGAAAAGAGCACGTGAAATTGTGACCGCAGTATACAATATAACAATGACACGCAATACCGACAAGTTGAAAAGTGGGACATATGTGCAACAGTTAGGTATCTTTCTTCCGAAACACTTCATCTACACAGAAAGCTTCTTCAGTCGAGTAGTAGTAGAGGCAGCAGAAGCAATGTAGATGTAAAGATGATGTAATCAGTCCATCACACTCGAAAATGTAGTTTTGAGGTGGTCAATCCCTCAGCCTGGAAAAGAGTTCTGGTTCACTGTCTGATGTTTGGAGCAGACTATGGAGCAGAACTCTTCTGCAGGTTTGAGGGACTGAGCACCGAGGATGATGGACTCATTACAACGTCTTTATATCTACAAAGCTTCTATTACCTGCACTGTATTCGACTGAAGAAGCCTACGGTGTAGGTAACACATTTCGGAATAAAGATACCTAACTGTTGCACATGTGTCTTACTGAACTACAGTATATACTCAGAACAAAGAAAAAAGTTGGAAGGTGCATCATTTGTCTCACCTGCAGTGTTCCAACCAACCTCCCTGCCACACTGTCAGGAAGCTACAATAACACCGCAGTCATCGTCTCCACTACCATAAAGAACCTTATTAGAGGCAGACACAACCACCATGATACAGCAAAAGCAGGAGTCTACGTCATTCCTTGTAGTGGATATGACAAACATAACGGAGGGGAAACTTCGTGAAATGGACAGTTGCTAAATTGTTCGTCAAGGAGACAAAGTAAAAAGATACTTTGAATTTACCTTTATCAGCACTTCTAACAATATTACACAAACAGGTTTGCTTCATGATAGTTAAACATTTAGCTTACACAATACTTTGCAAGTTATAGAGGCGTCCAGGAGCCAACACAATAGTCAGGTGTTCAGCCTTCCCGATACAATGCTGGAGCACAACCCACATAATACAGGAATGAACCAATCATTACAATACAGGACACCAATCACAAAGTATAGAGCACCAACGACAAAGTATAGGAGCACCAACCACACAATATAGAGACACCATGTTGACAATACGGGAACACCAAGCAAATAATACTAAAGCACCAAACTAATAATACAAAGAGATCAAACACAATACAGGGGTGTCAGGCTGATAATAAAGGCGGATTAACCACACAATAAAGAAGCACTAACCGCACAATACACAAACCATGATCCTGACAGGGGCACCTAAGAATAAGAAAATTTTTTTGTGATGTACAGAGTAACATTTCCCTGATTTCCTTTTACATGCAAATGTTCCTTCCAAGCAGAGCAGGAAAACACTCGTTAGATAAAATATACGTGCCAACTACGCGAGAAGTTGGAACGTCAGTAACGGAGGGAATTTTCCTCCTGTGTTCAACTTGTCGCATTTTATGCAAGCAGTTGCAACAGGAGGACCACAGAAAGAACTAACATTGCTCAGTTAAGCTTCATTACCTTTATTCCTTAAGACTGTAGCGGGTAATTGGGTGCAGAAATGCAATTTTTTACATTTTAAGCGGCATCATTACAGGGGAATGATGCGTCTAGTGAGAAGGTGCATTTCCCACCTGAAGGGATAATGGGATCTGAACTGCAGTTCAGCGTGTAATTACCGACGACTACTAATTAGAGTTTAATGGGGAAAGCAACGTGGGAGGGTTGGGGGCGTCGTTTACAGGGGTGTGAATGTTAGCGGGGAACAGCTGTTCACCGTCTTTTAAAGTACCTTTTGAAAGTGTGAAGATTATGCATGGTAAGGAATATCCGTGAGAGGAGATTAACATCTGGATTTAACATTGTAAATACAGCGTGTTCTTATACAGGAATCGCAGAAATTTGTAAGAACACTATGATCACATTTACTGTTCTCTTCCACGCACATCTCAGCCTTTAAATATTGTCTCTTAAAGAAGTAAATTAGTCATAATAAGATGTCAAGTTCCAGGGAGGAACACACTTAACCTGGAAAGTTAAATGTGAGTTTACTCCTACCAGGATTGTTCATGTTCATCGTTAGGAAAACAACATGGCATATTTAGAACACCAGGGTAACACCAGAACGATGTTACCCTAGATGGAGCACTCATCTGATACTACCCTAGACAGAGCACTTATCTGATACTACCCTAGATGGAGCACTCATCTTTTGCTACCCAAGGAGGAGCACTCACCTGATGCTACCCTAAAGTGAGCACTCATTTGATGCTACCCTAGATGGAGCACTCATCTGATGATAGCCTACAAAGAGCAACATGTGATGCATCCCTAAATAAAGTCTCCATAAGGTGCCTTCCTAGGAAGAACCCTCACTTGATACCTCTCAGAAGCACTCGTATCATACCGGTTCCCCCACTCTGCAATAATCAGACGTATCTTCACTAAATCATTATTTCTCCCGGGTATGGAACAAGCTATCCTGAGAGATGGTACTTCCCAAGCGACAGTAATTCCAGGTCTGCTGGAAGGAAACCTTTGAAACTCCTGTAGCTGATGAACCTTTAAAGAGAAACTTGACGATATCCTCATTGCTCTACTGAAGTCTAGCAGCCAAGGCTGAAAAACTTCACCACAATGTATGAAATTCATCTCATGTGATAGAAAGTGACTTGGAAATAACTAACTTTTGTTTACCCTAGGCAAGGATCATACTTAATAAGGTAGTAGCACACTGCTGATACACTAATTCTACTAAATGTAAAAAAAATCATCCTCTGGAAGAGTCACCCTTAAGTCACCACCTTGAGTCACCTCTGAAGGAAGAATAACCCCCTTAGAAAGGGTACACTAAAGGTGTAACGTTTGAAGGGGCTCCTAGAAGACACCCACTTTGAATGGAAACTCGAATAATGTCCTCCTTAAAGGGGAATCCTAACGATGCTCACCTTAAAGAAGTACCTAAACGATGCTTCCCTTTGAAAGGGTACCTTAACGATGCCCCCTTTTGAAGGGATACCTTATCGATGCCTCCCTCTGAAGGGGTACCTTAACGATGCCGCCCTTTGAAGGGGTACCTTAACGATGTCTCCCACTGCAAGGCGAACTAGAACGGCAATATCCTTGCTTGTCCCCGGAGTGACGTGAAGGATTCAACTCCTCTGAAGTGACGGTGAGAGGCAGCAAATGATCTCTTGCTATATTGTGATGTACCCTGGCTAAACTCACCACAGGTGCGGTGATGACTAGTGTACCCTGGCTACACTCACCACAAGTGTAGTGTTAAGTGTGGTGTACCTTGGCTACACTCATCACAAGTGTAGTGTTGACTGTGGTGTACCCTGGCTACAGTCACTACAAGTGCAGTGTTGACTGTGGTATTAGAGCTAAGCTTGCTTTCCGCCTTCTGCAAATACCATCTACCAGGAATGTACTATATATAAGATTGCTCGCATGGGTACGCTCCTCCTCCATTTCTCTCTCTCTCTCTCTCTCTCTCTCTCTCTCTCTCTCTCTCTCTCTCTCTCACTTACACACATATATTCACATACACACAAAAAAAACACAAACACACACAAACTCACACACACACTGAAGAATGGACAGAGGGAATGCAGGTGAATTCATTGTAGGAACATTTCGGACTAGGGGTCCAAAGGTTATGATAGCAGTGCTGTGTAACCCACCACTGAACAGAAGGGGGCCAAAACAAGAGTATGATGAGTGCAATAGAGTAATGGTGGATACACTAGTTGAAGTGCCCAGGACAAGTGGGTAGGAAAAAATTACTCATGAGAGATTTCAATAATAAAGAGGTAGATTGGATAAATCTAGAGCCACATGTGGGACTAGAAACATGGAGAGCTAAGATGTTGGAGACTGTATTGGAAAACTTCATGCACCAACATGTTAGGAATGTTGCAGCAATGCTGGATCTCATATTCACCTTGAACAGTTGAGACATAAGGGATATCACACACGAAAGACCCCTTGGTGCTAGTGATCATGATGTCCTGAGTTTCGAATACCACCTTGTAGAGTTAACAGTGGAGAATGCAGCAACACGAGGACAGGAGAAGCCAAACTTCAAAAAGGGGACTACATAGGTATAAGAAGATTCTTGTATGAAGTACAGTGGGAAAGAGAACTAAAAGGAAAGACAGTAAATGCAATGATGGAACTAGTGATCACTAAGTGCAGGGAGGCAGAAGAGAAGTTCATAACAAAGGATAACAGAAAAAATGGTAAGACCAGAGCGAGCCCATGGTTTAACTGGAGGTGTAAAGAGGCCAAAGCGAGGTGAGCTAGAGCATGGAAAAAAATGGCAAAGGACTCATGAAAACAAGGAGTTGAGCAATAGAACCAGAAGCGAATATGTAGGGATAAGGAGAGAAGCCCAGAGATAATACGAAAATGACAGCATCAAAAGCCAAATCTGAACCAAAGTTGTTATACGGTCACATTAGGAGGAAACCAACAGTCAAGAACCAGGTAATCAGGCTGAGGAAAGAAGGAGAGGAGCTGACAGAATGACCAGGAAGTATGTGAAGAACTTAATACAAGATTTAGAAAAGTTTTCACAGTTGAGACAGATATACTTCCAGCAAACCGAGGAGGTTGGGTGCACCAGAAAGTGCTGGACACAGTACTCATAACCAAGGAGGAGGTGAAGAAACTGCTAAGTGAACTGGATACCTCGAAGGCGGTGGGCCCAGAAAACATATCTCCATGGGTCCTGAGAAAGGGAGCAGAGGAACTGTGTGTGACGCAAGCAGCAATCTTCAATAAATCTATCGACAGCAAATGCAGTTTAAAATTTTAAGAAAGAAGACAAACAGGCAGCGTTAAATTGCAGAGCAGTATCTCTAACATGTATAGCATGCAAAGTTATGGAAAATATTATCAGGATATGAGTGGTGGGGCACATTCAAAGTACATGTATTGGGCTCATACATGACAATCAGCCCGGCTTCAGAGATGGGAAATCCTGTACCACAAAACTACTTGAGTTCTACGATATAGTAACAGAAGTAAACCAGGAGAGAGAGAGGGATGAGTAGATTGCATCTTTTTGGACTGCAAGAAGGCTTTTGACACAGTACCACACAAGAGACTGATTAAAAAATTGGAGAAGCAATAGAAGGAATAGTAGGGAAACTACTGCAATGGATCAGGGAATAGCTGATAGGAAGGAAACAACAGGTGTTGGTATGTGATGAAGTGTCAGAGTGGACGCATGTGTCGAATGGGGTTCCATAAGGGTCAGTCCTAGGTCCCGTGTTGTTACTTGTATACGAGTATGACATGGTGGAAGTAATAGATTCAGAAGCATCGCTGTTTGCTGGTGATGTAAAACTGATGAGAAGAATACAAGCGGGCGAGGATCAAGGAAGATTGCAGGGATATCCGGATAGGCAAAAAGTTTGATCCCACAAATGGCTCCTGGAGTTTTACCCTAGCAAGTGCAAAGTCATGAAGATTGGGGATGGCCAGAGAAGACCGCAGATGGAGTACAAGTTAGGGGAGCAAAGGCTACAAACTTCACTTAAGAAAACAATCTTGGGGTAAACATTATACCGAGCATGTCCCCTGAGGCAAACATCAGTCAAATAACTGCTGCAGCATATGGGCGCTTGGCAAACCTGAGTAAGTAAGGAGTAAGTAAGGAGTCATTCACGACACTGTACACCGTGTACGTTTGGCTCATAATGGAGTATACATCACCAGTCTGGAGCCTACACCTAGTCAATTGGAGAGTGTGCAAAAGTTTGCAACAAGACTAATCCCGGAACTGTGGGTTATGCGTTACGAGGAGAGGTTAAGGGAACTCAACCTGATGACACTAGAGGATAGGAGGGATAGGGAGACATGATAATGACGTATAAAATACTGAGAGGAACTGACAAGGTGGACAGGGCTCGAATGTTTCACTCAGAGATGGGACACAGGAACAGGGGGTCAGAATTGGAAACTGAAAACTCAGATGAGTCATAGGGATGTTAGGAAGTGTTTCTTTAGCCTTAGATTGCCAAGTAGTGGAATAATCTAGAGAGTGACGTGGTGGAAGCAAGTTCTATGCACAGCTATAAAAAGAGGTATGATAAGGCTCTAGGAGAGGGGAGAGAGTGACCTAGTATCGACCAGTGAAGAGGCTGGACCAGGAGCTATGACTTCCCCCTGCAACCACATATAGGTGAGCACAGTTGCAGCAACTGTTGATCTATAAGCACGTATTGAGAGATTTAAAAGCTACGCAACATAGACTAACACATACATTTACATTACTAATTAATTAATGCTGAGATATACAAAGATCTCTAAGGTTATCTAGAGCTCAAGACACGACACACAACACAATAAACAATACACAGCTCACTATAAATAAAACAACGTTCAACACACAACACAATACACTACACAACACAAGAGACACAACACAGCACACGACATACTACACGGCATACAACACATGACGGAACACACAAGACACGACACATATAACACAAAACATAATCCACGACACACATCACAACGTACAATACGCAACAAATGACCAACGACACTACACAACAAGCGACACAACATACAGTGTAACACACAATAAACAGCACAAGACACAACTTACAATACACAATACAGGACAGAACATACAGCACGACACACAATCTACAACACAACTTTCAACATACAAGACAACAATAAATTTTATCAAAAAATTAACACTTCAATTAAAAAAAAAAAAAAAAATTCACGAATGGTAAATAATATATATATATATATATATATATATATGTATATATATATATATATATATATATATATATATATATATATATATATATATATATATATATATATATATATATATATATATATATATATATATATATATATATATATATATATATATATATATATATATATATATATATATATATATATATATATATATATGTCGTGCCGAATATGTAAAACTGGTCAATTAGCAAGAACTCATTTAAAATTAAGTCCTTTCTAAAATTTTCTCTTGTACGTTTAAAGATATATTTTTTTCATTAATGTTAATGTAAAAATTTTTAATTTTACACCAAAAGAATCTTAGAAAACTTACCTAATCTTATTATAACAAATGCAATTTATTTTAGCCTAACCCAACTAAATATATTTTAGATTTGTTTACAGTAATTTAATACTAAACAAACACAGTGAAATATATTTTTTTCGTTAGGTTAAGAATGATTTTGGCGAAATTACTGCATACACAAATTTTCGCTTGTCCTATATGGCAAGATGAGCGTTGCTATTTAAGCCCAGATCGCAAATTCTGCCTATTCGGCACGACATATATATATGCAATAAGATCACAGTAAACAGGTCCCTTGACAATGTGAGTAGTCACGAAAGCGCTTGGAATTTCACTACTCTTTCACAGTGGTTGTTTTGTATATATATATATATATATATATATATATATATATATATATATATATATATATATATATATATGTGTGTGTGTGTGTGTGTGTGTGTGTGTGTGTGTGTGTGTGTGTGTGTGTGTGTGTGTGTGTGTGTGTGTGTGTGTGTGGGTGCGCGTAATTCCTTGTAATCCAAAACTGAGTGAAAATGATCATAGAAAAACAAAAATTAGTAAATAAAACAGAGTAAACAACCAACAGTAACACACCTCAATAAAACCACAATAAAACAAACCACGGTAGCAGAAGCCACTGTGACACAAACGTAAGTAACACAAACAACAAAACAAACAGTAACACAAACAACAGTAACACAAACTACAGTAACATAAACAATAAAACTGTGATACAAACAGCAGTAACACAACACTATCATAAAAGGTAACACATACTACTACAAAATAAACAAAAGGTACACAGACAACAGTAACACACACAACTGTAACATAAACAACAGTTATACAAACCACGCTAACACAAACCACAGCAAAACAAACAGGAGTACAAACAATAGTAACACAAGCTACAACAAAGCAAACAGCAAGAACACAAATAACAGTAAAACACGCAACGTAACACAAACAACAGTTCCACATACAACAGTACCAGAAATATAAACATCAATAACAAACCATAATAACACAAACAACAGTACCACAAACTACAGTAACAGAAACCTTAATAGAAACCACAATAATACTTACCACAATCAAATAAACCACAGCAACAAAAGCAACAGTAACGTAAACAGTAGCACAAATTACAGTAACATAAACCACATTAAACCAAGTAACAATTAAATAAACCAAAATAAAACCAACCTCAATATAACAGTAAACAAACCACAGCAGAAAAAAACTCAGTTCATCCAGGAGGGCAAATAAAAATTAGCTCGTCTTGTAAAATATTCATGATAACTCCATCATTAATAGTCTCGTATAATACTCAAGATAAATCCATCATTAATAGTCTCGTATAATACTCAAGATAAATTCATCATTAATTCTCTCGTAAAATACTAATGATAACTCCATTAATAGTCTCGTATAATACTAATGATAACTTCATTCATTAAATCTCGTATAATACTAATGGTAACTTCATTCATTAAATCTCGTATAATACTAATGATAACTTCATTCATTAAATCTCGTATAATACGCATGATGGCTCAATCATTAATAGTCTGGTATACTACACGTGATAACTCCATCCTTAATATTCTCACTCACTGTGGATGCTGCTGGATTTACAACGCACTCTGATGATTTTTTCCAGACACTTTACACTCTTACTGGATTAGCGATTATTAATGAATAATAATAATAATAATAATAATAATAATAATAATAATAATAATAATAATAATAATAATAATAATAATAATTTTAACAATAATTATTATGTTTATTGTGAAGCACCGAACCCATACGAGTTATCCCGCGCTTGGGTAAAGGAAGATAATCAGATTAGATCCAAGGAAGGGAAGGGGTTGCATCAGGAGGCATGAGAATGGAATTTCTGAGAAACTGCATATTTACATGTTTCTTACCATTTGGTACACGCAAAATTGGAAACTTCATGATGCTACCGTGTTAATGTTGAAGATTTTTTTAGACTGAGAGAACGGGAGACAAAATTATAATGTGAGTATAATTAGGAAAACGTTCTTTATTTCGGCTTCACTGGTTCTCGTATTAATTCCTCGTCGAACGAGGCTTTAGGAATGGTAAGAGATGAGGAGACTAAGTGTTACATTGAAACATATAAGTGAACAATATTTAGATAAAAGTAAGGAAACTGTTGTTGCATTTATGGATATGGAAAAGGCATATGATGAGGTTTATTGACGAGCAGTATGATAGATATTGCAAGTGTATGGAAAATGCGGTAGGATACTTAAAGAAACTAAGAGTTGCTATGAGGATAGTGAGGTTCAGAGTAGTGATGGCAGGTCCAACAAGGGTCGTGGGTGATTGTGGTGGCGGTATGTAGAAGAGAGGGAGATTATTTTCCAGCAAAAGTAGGACTTGGACAGGGATGAATCGTATCGCCATGGTTGTTTAACATATGTATAGATGGGGTTGTAAAAGAAGTGAACATTAGGGCGTTGAACAGAGGTGTGCGATTATAAGATAAAGAATCTAACACAAATTGAAAGTTGTCACAGTTGCTTTTTTGCCGATGACCCGGTGCTTTTGAGACTCTGGAAGGATGTTGCAAAGGTTGGGTGGGTATGTAAACGAAAGAAATTGAAAGTAAACATGGGAAAGAACATGGTGATGAGAGTAACAAAATTTTAGGTAATGAAAGATTGAATATTAGGTTGGAGTGAGGGAATATGGAAAAAGTGAATGAGTTCAGATAGTTGGGAGTGGATTGTCGGAGGACGGGTCTATGAATGATAAGATGAACCAAAGAATTGATGAGGGGAGAAAGGTGGGTGATTTAATTAAGCATCTGTGGAAACAAAAGTTGTTACACATGGAGGCAAAAAAGGGACATGTCTCAGAGTATAGTGGTATCAACCCTTCTATATGGGTGTATGGCAATGGTTTTAACGTTACAGTGAGGACTACGTTGGTGTCAATGAAAATATTTATATTGTCTTAGGGCAAATGTAAAATGTGATGCAAATATTATGCAGAGAATTCGTAGTTTGGGGATTAAGAGGAAGTGTGGGGATTCCTAAAAATATTATCCAGAATGATGAGGAGGAGTTACTGAGGTGGCTTGGACTTTTAGAGAGGCTGAAGCAAAATATGACGACTTGGAGGCTGAAAAAAATCTGTAGTGGAAAGGAGACGTAGGGATCGTCCTAGGAAAGGTTAAAAGGAGAAGGTAAAGGAAGTTTTGTATGTGAATGGCTTGAACATCCAACAGGTGTGTATGAGCGTGTTAGACTCGAATGAAGGTTTTTATGACTTAACGTGCTGTTGGAGTGTGAGAAAGGTACAATTTATGAAGGGAAAGAGGTTAACAGGATTTGAGTCCTGGAGGTGGAAAAACTATTGCCTGCACTTCGAAAAAGGAGTGGGGATAATACTGTGTGGAGAGGCATCTGAGCTGTAATGTCGGTGTGCCTCTGGCAAGACGGTGACGAAGTGAGTGATGGTGAAAGTGATTTTTCTTTTTTCAGGTCACTCTACCTTGGTGGGAGACGGCCGGTGTATTTAAAAGCATTATGGTAGGGTAGAAAACGCAAATCACATAATTTGACGGCTTTTTTCCTGCTCTGATCACCAATAACTGCCCTTAACCCCAACAAAGAATCCATGTATTTTTCCAGTTTAACATTAATGAAGGGATTAAGGGAAACTGGTTAGGCAGATCTGAGTCGTGATGGTACAAGTACAGTACACGTACTCTGAAGAAGGGATGAGGATGTTGCAGTTCTGAGGGTCATTTAAATTGCGGCAATATAGTGATTGCATGAGTGATGGTGAATGTGTTTCCTTTTTATTCTGACACCTTTCCTTAGTTTGAGACAGCCGGTGTGTTACAAAAACAGAAGCTTTAAGGAGGGTTTATATACTGTATCAAATTATCTGTAATTATGTCAACTTCTGTATATTCATTCATATAAACATTTATACATTCCGAACATTTGCATTTTACCTGATGATGTGTCAATTCAAATATAGTTTTCATAAGCTGTATTCTTTAAAAAATCAAGATGATGAGTAGGACCTTGAAGACTTGATCAAGTGTCCTTGAAGAAATTCGCTTTCAGTTACATCTTACTTCATATGAGAGGAATGTGTCGCTTATCATTTCACCTGAGTAGAATTTTCTACCTGCTAATTAAAAATTCCGTAAATAAGTAAATAAAGCGATTTCTCTTCAGTTTCAATAGTGAAACAACAGAAAAAGTTTCAGTTGTTTGGTCAGATTTCGTTTCGTCTCACCATCTCTATGAAAGGCATAAACAAAATTGTTGATTTACGGACGAGTGTTGATTAGCATTTACTTACAACGTAAACTGTGTTTACGGGTAGGTGTATACTGATACTGTACACGTGTAAACTCACACCGTTTAAGCAGATTTCAGGAAACATTTACATTAAAAATACATGGTGGAAACACCCGCAGTATACAGTTACTCTGTTGTGTATGGTGGGAGCACAAAGTGTACAGTTACCTTGTTCTGTATAATAGTTATATCGTGTTTACACCCGCAGAGTGCTGCTACATTATTTGATAGCTACGGTATTTGGCAGTTCATGTTTAGGGTGGGGGAGAGAGAGTGGAGGGAATGGGGTTGGAAAAATATCTATTTCTATTCCTCTATCTCTCCTACTTTCCCAACAATGCAAAATAATCCTTTGAATTATTTTTACAAATCCCCATTCATTATATTTCCATTCATTACCTTGTCCTTATCTTTATCTCTCCTTCCATTTACCCCTCTTCATCATCCTTCCACTCCCTATCACTCCTCCTCTTCATCCTCCACTTCCTTTCACTTTTCCATTCCCTTCACCTTCCGTCACACTTCCACCATCCACTCCTCGCTACCCCTTCCCGGACTCCCTCTCGCCGTGCTACTCAAGGGTATTTCCACCTCTGACCTTTCAGTTGTAATTACAAGGGAAGTCTAGGGGTTTTCCCCTGCCATAACCAGCTGCTGCATGGGAATAACCACCCTGAGCTGCCTCTGCCACTTGCTATTTTCAGCTAATGTAATCACAGCGCCGCCACCATTCTGGTCAATTGTTATTTCATATATGAATTTGCATGAAGAATAGGAAGAATTCCAGCTCTTGGACTCGGATCTTTACTTTTTTTTCTACTGAAAAGTTCCATCATTTAAGCGTTTGATTTATTTATTTGTAAGATTTATAAGGTACAAACCCGTCGGTCTTTGAGCTCTTTGTCAATAAGAAATTAAATTCTTCAAATTATCATATTTAAAATTAAAAAAAAAATATTAAAAAATTAATCATTGACATTAAGCATCACACCGGTGTCCCTATAAACATTTCAGTATAATTTAGAATAATTGATATATCACCCTGCGAATATAAAAATGTTTAACTTGTTCCACTTTTCTCTTAAGTTGAAATGATGATTTGTAACGTCTCATTAACTGTTGGGTTTAGCATGCAGGAGCGTCCCTCGCTCTGCCTCCTCCTCCTCCTCTGGCAAGCACTTTAGCTGAATGTGTTACGGGATTACTCACTCATTTGCTACTTTATTAGGTACACCCTTCTAGTGCTGGGTAGGACATCCCTTTGCGCCGTAACAGCTTGAAATTTTCGTGGCATGGAATCAACGAAAGGCTGAAAACATTCCTTTTCATATCCTGATTCTTGTTGACGTAATACCGTGATGCAGTTGCTGCAGATCTGTGGGCTGTACATTTATGCTGAGAATCTCCCCATCTTAAGGCAGCGCCATATCTGCTCCTACTATCTGCATGTCGAAGCAGAAATCGCATTTAACCGATGCTCGGTTGGTGTTTTGGTACCAAGAAAATATTCCTCATATCAGTACACCACCAACAGCCTGCCTAAATCAGTGACACAAGGCAGGATGGATCCTTAGATTCAGGTTATTTATGCCTAATTTTTACTACATACAGCAGCAAATAGCGATTCGTCGGTGCAGGCGACGTTTTTCCAAACTTCAGCTGTTCAGTTTTGGTGAGCCTGTGGCAAGTGCTGACAGAAATTAAACCCAGTGTGATTTGTTGCTGTAACTCATACAATCAAAGTTCGACGTGCTATGCCTTAAGAAATTCTCTTCTGCATACTGCTGTTGTAAAGTGTTATTATTTGAGTTTATGTTACCTTCCAGTCAGCTTGAATCAGTCTGGCTATTCTCTCCTGATCTCTCTCTTCCTCCCCTCAGGGAAGGTTCCTTGGCGCTGGTGAGGGGCTCTTGATCTTGGGAATTAGATCTGTGCTCCAGTTCTCTGCATACCTTCCATCCCCCCCACCCACAGGCGGTGTATAATCCCTACGGATTTAGCACTCCCCCATGATTATAACAATACTCTGATCTCTCTCATTAACAAAATGTTTTCGCCCACAGAATTACCACTCATTGGATGTGTTTCTCACATCATTTTCCATAAACTCTAGAGACTGTTGTGCGTGAAAATCCCAGGAGATCCGAGGTTTCTGAAATGCTCAAACCACTAGACCTGGCATCAACAGTCATACCACAGTCATAGTAACTTAGATCACATTTCTTCCCCATTCTGATGTTCGGTCTGAATAACAAATGAAGCTTTTGATCATATCTGCATGCTTTTAGTGATAGAGGTGCTGCCACGTGATTTCTTGAGCAGATGTTTGCATTAACGAACAGGTGTGCCTAATAAGGTGGATATTGAGTGTATGTCATAATTATGCTGTTGCCTTGCTTAGTGACCAGTTCGTCATTCAGATCAATAAGTTCAAACACTGGTGGAAACCGCACCCCGTCGTAGTGCCAGCACTACTGAACGGATCATCTTATTACGACACGAGTTAGATGATTCACCTTGATGAATAAAATATTACCCCCAGCAGCAGCAGCAGCAGAAGCGGCAGCAGCAGCAGTAGCAGCGGCAGCAGCAAGAGCAGCAGCAGCAGCAGCAGCAGCAGCAGCAGCGGCGGCGGCGGCGGCAGCAGAGGCAGCAGCAGCAGCAGCAGCAGCAGCAGCAGCAGCAGCAGCGGCGGCAGCAGCAGCAGCAGCGGCAGCAGCAGCAGCAGCAGCAGCGGCAGCAGCAGCAGCAGCAGCAGCTCATCATCCATCTTGTCTCACACCTTCCACCGGCTTCATTCTTCACATTATTTTTATCTCACGACTTCCTACCAGTAGGCTGGTTGCTGACAGTTCGGGGGTGAGCGCGCTCGCGGACCTATCTCACAGCAGACCCTAGCACTCAGGTTATTCAGTCATCAAGTTACCGCTGGAGAGTGTATTTATTATTAGGTCCTTCTATGAAAGGGTTTTGAAAAGCCTTGGACCCTGCAGGCTTACTGAATTCCTTCCTTACCTACTTATTGCACAGCTACTTTCAGTGGCTGGAAATAGGTATACTGAATGTCTCGCGATTAGTGGACGGAGGATCGAGCCTCTAAAAAGTCCTTATTCTAAATTAGCCATAAGGGTTTGGTACTTCACACAGCTACAATAATAATGTTGGAGTATTTTACATCTACTACCTCGTGTCCTTTTATGGTATTACTTTAGTGAGTAGAAAATGAACGATTTCTTCTAGCCAAGTCAACTCTTCTCACTCATGATTTTCCATATGTCATCTCATTGGAGGGTTCAGAAGCTTAGTTCCTTCATTTCATCCCTCTCTGCTCTCTGATTCCTGTGGGTGTTCATAGTTCTTAGAGCGTATACCTCCAGTGCAGAGATCTAATTACTTCTAGAAGCTTGGTTCTAGTTCTGCTTGTCTTGAAGCCTCGGTCTTCTGTTTGCAGGCCATTCTATGTGCTTTCAGTGTGACCAGCATTACTATGTCCAAGAATGAAGAATAAAAGTCCGTGGCTGGAACAGTTCACCATAAAAACAGCACTTAGGAGAGAAGCCTCATGACGACGTTTCGGTCCGTCCTGGACCATTGTCAGGTCACAAATGGGACTTGAAAAGCAGAAGCCTGGTGATAATACAGTAGGGAGGAGGAGAGGTGGCAGAAATAGTATTATTATTATTATTATTAGTAGTAGTAGTAGTAGTAGTAGTAGTAGTAATAGCAACAGTAATAGTAGTAATAGTAGTAGTAGTAGTAATAGTAGTAGTAGTAGTAGTAATATTACTTCCACTTCTTACTTCTATCCCTGCTTTCTAGTGTGTTGTCCTTTAGCCTTCTCTACTTATCTCGCTCAAGTTCTGACTTGAAAATGGTTCAGGATACATCGCAACCTCTTCATTAGATTCCTGCGGATTTTTGGCAACTATTTTCCCGATTCTCTGTTTCCACATTTCCTGGTTGGCACCTCCTCTGCCTTATCAGCAGTTGCTACTGCCTGTTGAGAAGCAATTGTACTCTATTTAGTCCCTGATCTTGTTTAGATTATAATATTCACGAGGAAGCGCTAAACCCATAGTAATACAGCGACTGGGGAATGGCAGATAATCAGGTTGCCAAAGGAAAAGCTGCTCATATTATTTGAATCAAGAGCTTTTGATTAATATATAGGAACCTGATGAAGGATGTTCTAGTTTACAGATACTGTCTTTGTTCCTACTTTATTACACACTGACGGAAAGTTCCTTTTCTTTCTTTGTTTCTTCTTGAAGATGTTTTTGTCCTTACTGCACTTGACTTGTGCACGGTTAACTTTACTTACATTCTACAAAGTAATAATAAACTCCAACCTCCTAGCTCTAACAGCTTCCAACTAAAATTCCCTCTCGGTTATTTTATTACTAGTCTTTCTCCTTTGCCTTTGTCTAGACAACAACTTTGCACTCTTGTACTGTGTATTTCTTTTGATACGTCGCTTGGTCTTGATAGTATACCTTATCTATCTACTTGTCTTCTCGCTGTTGCTAGTAACACCTATCATCTCTCGCTGTCTCTCATACACATACAGACAGACAGACAGACACACACACAGTTTTATGACAAGGTGGCAGAAGTAAGACAAGAGAGAGAGGGGTGGATAGACCGCATATATATATATATATATATATATATATATATATATATATATATATATATATATATATATATATATATATGCAATAAGATCACAGTAAACAGGTGATTTCAGAATATGCAAAACAACCACTCTGAAAGAATAGAGAAATTCCAAGCGCTTTCGTGACTACTCACATTATCAAGGAACTATGAAAGTAAAGCATCCAAGGAAGCTATATAAGGGGTCTGGCCAGCACCTCACTATCAGATCCCACAACGGTTAAACACCTGACGCGCGCCGACCCAACTTGGATAGGTCCTTTGCACAACTCACCCACAAACTATTCTACCCAAGAAAATTAAAAAATTATTATTTGTCCAGTGTATTATTAAATTCTTCCCAAATTCTATTAATTATAAATGGATCTAATTTCTATAAACCAAAGGAAATATTCATATTATTGTCAAAACTGCTTTTTATGAAACAAGATTCATTTATATTCCTGTCGACCATGGACTTGCTTGATACTACTTTCTCAACTTTTTGAAAATCAATTGGATGGTTAAAATCTCTTACATGAATAAATAGAGCATTGGAATCTTGTCCAGTTCTAATGCTATATTTATGTTGTTTTAATCTTAGTTCGAGATTTTTACCAGTTTGACCGTAATAAACTTTATCGCAAATTTTACAAGGAATCTTATAGACACATCCATCAGCATTTTGGGGGGAATTCTTTATCAAAAGTTTTTTTACTATATCAAGATTTTTGAATACAACTTTAATATTAAAAGTCTTAAGAAGAGAAGGCATATCAACCAAGTTTTCATGGTAAGGGAGAACCAACATATTTTTAGTTGAATAAGGCTGGTTGTTCCTTTTTGGATTGTAAAAAGTATTTCTAGCAACTTTAAAAGATTTATCAATTGCATATCTTGGGTATTTTAAATCATTACCTATTTCATAAATTTTGGATATTTCCTCATCTATGAACTCAGGACTACAAATTCGTAAAGCTCTCAAAATCATTGATGAGAAAACAGACAGTTTGACTCTATCTTGATGCGAGGAATAATAGTGGACATAGGAACAGCTATTTGTAGGTTTTCTGTAAATTTTAAATTTGAATTCATTATTACTCTTAATAATTAAAACAACTAGAAAAGGGAATGAGTTATTTTCTTCAAACTCAACTGTTGAGTGGTATTGATCAATAACAACGCTGCGACTAGCCAAGGACTCGAGGATAACACACCTAGCTTGGCTCGGTGCTTGGTTCTTGTAGGATTTGGTGGTCCTGTGGGTTAGAGCATCATGTGATTTTCGGTCACCATGAGGCGGGCCAAAACATCGTGGGTCCGAGTCCAAGGCTAGTCGCAGTGTTGTTATTGATCAATATCACTCGTTATATATATATATATTTATATATATATATATATATATATATATATATATATATATATATATATATATATATATATATATATCGACTGGCTGGTGCCACTGCGCTATACTCAAGAAACTTACCCTACTTCTCCTGTTGTTGCCCTTGCAACATTGCACAGCTCCTGATGACCCACTGAGAAGGGTGAAAGTACTTGAGCTAAAGATTTCCACCCCCCCCCCCGTGAAATAGGTAAAATTAGCCAATTAGCAAGAACTCGTATGAAATTATGTCCTTTCTAAAATTTTCTCTTATTCTTTTAAAGATATATTTTTTCATTTATGTTAAAGTAAAAATAAATAATCTTGTTCCAAAAGAACATTTGATAACTTACCTAACCATATTATACCAAGCACAATTTGTATTTTAGATAAGTTTACAGTAATTTACAATATTTTAGATGTTTACTATAATTTAATAATAAACAAGCACTATGAAATATATTTTTTTCGTTAAGTTCAGAATTATTTTTGCGACATTACTGCTTACACAAATTTTCGGTCTGTCAAATTCTGCATTATTCGGTACAACGAGCGTTGCTATCTAAGCCAATATCGCAAGTTTTACCTTTTTGGCACGACATTATATATATATATATATATATATATATATATATATATATATATATATATATATATATATATATATATATATATATATATATGCAATAAGATCACAGTAAACAGGTGATTTTAAAATATGCAAAACAACCACTGTGAAAGAGTAGTGAAAATGCAAGCGCTTTCGTGACTACTCACATTGTCAAGGGACTATGAAAGTAATACATCAAAAGTAATACCTCACAGTCAACTCCCACCTGACGCGCGACAATACCGGACTCATAAGAAAAGAGGAACACTGCAGTAGGTCCGCTGGTCCAACTAGACAGGTCCTCATGACAACCCACTAACAAATTATTCTACCCAAGAAATAAGGTTTATTATTTGTCCAGTATATTATTAAACTCTAATCAAATTTTATTAATTATAAATGAATCTAATTTATATAAACCTAAGGAAATATTCATATTATTTTCAAAACTGCTTTTTATGAAACAAGATTCAATTATATTTCTGTCAACCATGGACTTGCTTGATACAACTTTCTCAACTTTTTGAAAATCAATTGGATGGTTAAATCTCTCACGTGAATATATAGAGCATTGGAATCTTGTCCAGTTCTAATGCTATATTTATGTTGTTTTAATCTTAGTTCGAGATTTTTACCAGTTTGACCGTAATAAACTTTATCGCAAATTTTACAAGGAATCTTATAGACACATCCATCAGCATTTTGGGGGGAATTCTTTATCAAAAGTTTTTTTTACTGTATCAAGATTTTTAAATACAACTTTAATAGTAAAAGTCTTAAGAAGAGAAGGCATGTCAACCAAGTTTTCATGGTAAGGGAAAACCAACATATTTTTAGTTGAATAAGGTTGGCTGTCCCTTTTTGGGTTGTAAAAAGTATTTCTAGCAATTTTAAATGATTTATCAAATACATTTCTCGGGTATTTCAGATCAATGGCTATTTCATAAATTTTGGATATTTCTTCATCTATGAACTCTGGACTACAAATACGTAAAGCTCTCAAAAACATTGATGAGAAAACAGACAGTTTAACTTTATCTTGATGGAAAGAATAATAGTGGTCATAGGATCAGTTGTTTGTAGGTTTTCTGTAAATTTTAAATTTGAATTCATTATCACTCTTAATAATTAAAACATCTAGAAAAGGCAATGAGTTATTTTCCTCAAACTCAACAGTAAAGTTTATAGAATGGGCTAAGATATTTAATTTGCCAAGGAAATAGTGTATATCTACATTCTTGGGCATAAGACATAAAATATCATCAACATATCTGAACCATTTTGCTCTATTAGGGAGGATTGTGTTAAGCAATCTTGTTTAAAAAAATTCCATGTATAGATTACTAAGAACAGGTGAAAGAGGATTTCCCATTGCCATACCAAATTTCTGAGTGTAAAACTTATCATTAAATACAAATTTTGCATCAACAATGCAAAGTTTAATAAGTTTAATGATAGTAGGAACTGGTAATGGTAAATCGTAATTAACGAGTTCTTCAGATAAGAAACTTAATAAATCATCAACAGGAACTTTCGTAAACAAGGAAGTAACATCAAAACTAACCATGTTAAAATCATTTAAGTCAGTCAAGGAGCTTAATTTATCAACTAAATCTAAGTTGTTTTTAACATTGAAGCTAGAAGTTTTACCTACAATAGGGCTCAAAATGTCAACAAGCCATTTGGATAATTTATACGAAACTGATCCTATGGAGCTAATAATTGGTCTGATTGAATTACCTGGTAATCCAATTGTAATGTATTGTAATATATTGTACCAATGTACTCATGTTTGTGTTTTCTATTAATGTATTCTGTCTATTAGTAAAGTGCATATATAATATAAATTATAGGGGATGGTAGGAGAAAAAAATATTCAAAAAGCTCCGGGGAGAACCTTGAGTTTTCCCTGAGGTAGGTTTATTATCTTCTCTGAGAATGAGGGTCTCCAGTAAAGTTCTAGAGGTGGTACCTACCAATATACATATATATATATATATATATATATATATATATATATATATATATATATATATATATATATATATATATATATATATATATATATATATATATATATGTCGTGCCGAATATGTAAAACTGGTCAATTAGCAAGGACTCAATTAAAATAAATTCCTTTCTTAAATTTTCTCTTATACGTTTAAAGATATTTTTTTTCATTAATGTTAATGTAAAAATTTATAATTTTGCACCAAAAGAATCTTAGAAAACTTACCTAACCTTATTATAACAAGAGTAATTTATTTTATCCTAACCCGAGTAAATATATTTTAGATTTGCTTACAATAATTTACTACTAAACAAACACAGTGAAATATATTTTTTTCGTTAGGTTCTGAACGATTTTGGCGAAATTATTGCATACACAAATTTTTACTTGTCCTATATGGCAAGATGAACGTTGCTATTTAAGCCAAGATCGCAAGTTCTGCCTATTCGGCCCGACATATATATACGTGTATATATATATATATATATATATATATATATATATATATATATATATATATATATATATATATAGAGAGAGAGAGAGAGAGAGAGAGAGAGAGAGAGAGAGAGAGATGCACATAGGTAGTAGGCTGGCAGACAGCAACCACCCAGGGAGGTACTACCGTCCTACCAAGTAGGTGTGAAACAGAAACCTGTAACTGTTTTACATGATGGTATGACTGCTGGTGTTGTTTCCTGTCTCATAAGCACGTTGAATAATGAACATATCAAGCTACTTCTACTTACACTTAGGTCGCACTTAACAATAATGGAAAAGAATATTTCCTCCGTAAGCCATGCGTGTTGTATTAGGCGATTAAAATGCCGGGAGCAATGGGTTAGTAACCTCTTCTCCTGCAGAAAGTACTTAAAAAGTGAAGAAGAAAAACTTTATAAAACTGGGATGCTTGAATCTGCATGGATGTAGTGTGGATGATAAGACAGATATGATTGGTAATGTTATGAATGAAAAGAAGTTGGATGTCCTGGCTCTAAGTGAAACAAAGCTAAAGGAGGTAGTTGAGTTTCAGTAGGGAGAAATCAATGGGATTAAGTTAGAGGTATGTGAAAGAGTTAGAGCTAAGGAAGCGGTAGCAATAATGTTGAAGGATCAGTAATGGAAGGAGAAGAGGGAATATAAATGTATAAATTCAAGGATTATGTGGATTAAAATAAAGGTTGGATGCGAAAAGTGGGTCATAATAAGTGCGTATGCACCTGGAGAAGAGAGGCGTGTAGAGGAGAGAGAGAGATTTTGGAAGATGTTAAGCGAGTGTGTAGGAACTTTTGAACCAAGTGAGAGAGTAATTGTGGTAAAGGACCTAAATGCTAAAGTAGGAGAAACATTTAAAAGGGTGTGGTGGGTAAGTTTGGGATGCCAGGTGTAAATAATAATGGGGGCCCTTTGATTAAATTTTGCATAAAAAGGGTTTTGGTTATAGGCAATACATATCTTAAGAAAAAGAGGATAAATAAGTATGCAAGATATACTGCAGGGCGTAATGACAGTAGTTTGCTGGACTATGTATTAAGAGATAAGATAAGATTTCGTTCGGATTTTTAACCCCGGAGGAGCCACCCAGGATAACCCAAGAAAGTCAGTGCGTCATCGAGGACTGTCTAACTTATTTCCATTGGGGTCCTTAATCTTGTCCCCCAGGATGCCACCCACACCAGTCGACTAACACCCAGGTACCTATTTGCTGCTAGGTGAACAGGACAACAGGTGTAAGGAAACGTGTCGAAATGTTTCCACCCGCCGGGAATCGAACCCGGGCCCTCCGTGTGTGAAGCGGGAGCTTTAGCCACCAGGCCACCGGGCCACCCGATTGATAAATAAAAGACTGTTGGGTAGACTTAAAGATGTACATGCTAATAAAGGGGCCACAGATATTTCAGATCACTTTTTAGTTGTAGATACAGTGAGAGTAAAAGGTAGATGGGATACAAAAAAAAAAGAAAGCAGCAGGCAAGAGAGAGAGGTGAAGGTTTATAAGCTAAAGAAGGAGGCAGTAAGATATAAACAACTATTGGAGAATAGATGGGCTAGTGAAAGTATAGGCAATGGGGTTGAAGATGTATAGGGTAGGGTTATGAATATAGTGTTAGAGTGTTCAGCAGAAGTTTGTGGTTACAGGAAAGTGGGAGCGGGAGGAAAGAAGAGCGTTTGGTGGAATGGTGATGTAAAGAGAGTAGTATGAGAGATAGAGTTAGCATATGAGAGGTTCTTACAAAGTAGAAGTGATACAAGGAGGGAGGAGTATACGGAGAGGAAAAGAGAGATTAAGAGAGTGGTGAAGCAGTGTAAAAGGAGAACAAATGAGAGACTGAGAGATGTTATCAACAAATATTGTTGAAAATAAGAAAAAGTTTTGGAGTGAGATTCATAAGTTGAGGAAGCCTTGGGAACAAATGGATATGATTGTTATAAATAGGAGAGGAGAGTTATTAAATGGAGAGTTAGTGGTATCAGGAAGATGGAGGCAAACTGTTGATAAAAATAGGGAAGCTGTGTTTTCGTGTATAGGGCAAAGAGGAACAACATCTTGCAGGAGTGAAGAAGAGCAAGTTGTGAGTGTGGGGGAAGTTCGAGAGGCAGTGGGTAGAGTGAAAGGGGGTAAAACAGTTGGGATTGATGGGATGAAGATAGAAATGTTAAAAGCAGGAGGGGATATATATATATATATATATATATATATATATATATATATATATATATATATATATATATATATATATATATATATATATGGAAGAGGGTAAGATACCTAGTGACTGGCAGAGAGCATGC
Source organism: Cherax quadricarinatus (assembly GCF_038502225.1). Classification (NCBI taxonomy): domain Eukaryota; kingdom Metazoa; phylum Arthropoda; class Malacostraca; order Decapoda; family Parastacidae; genus Cherax; species Cherax quadricarinatus. The sequence goes on from NW_027195185.1 coordinate 264,123, forward strand.
ATAGTTCCTTTGTATCAAGGCAAAGGGGACTCAAGAAAATGCAAAAAAATATAGGGGAATATGTCTGTTGAGTATACCTGGTAAAGTGTATGGGAGAGATATTATTGAAAGAATTAATAGTAAAACGGAGAGTAGGATAGCAGAAGAACAAAGAGGCTTTCGGAAGGGTACGGGGGGGGGGGTGTAGACCAAGTGTGTAGACCAAGAGGTTTTTGTGGCGTTTATGGATTTGGAAAAGGCGTATGACATGGTGCATAGGGGGGCAATGTGGCAGATGTTGCAAATGTATGGAATAGGAGGTAGGCTACTGACACAGTGAAAAGTTTTTAAGAGGATAGTGAGGCTCAGGTAAGAGCATTTAGGAGAGAGGGAGATTATTTCCCAGTAAAAGTAGGCCTTAGACAGGGATGTGTGTTGTCACCGTGGTTGTTCAATGTATTTATAACTTTTAAAGAGTGTTAATGGCTGAAGTGAGAGGAAAGGAGGCAAGGAGGGAGTGAGGTAATGTAAAATGGAGAGATGAAAGTGGGGGGGGGGAAGTGAGGGAAGAACTTTGTAGGACACAACACAAGAAAAGAAATCTAGTAGGAGAAAGGAGAAAGTAAGAAAGGAATGAGAGAACAAATGGGTTAGTGCAGAGGGGAGAGTGGAGAAGGGCTAGAGAAGAGTGGAAAAGAGAGGGGAAGAGAGGAGAGGAAAAGTGGAGAAGGGAGAGAGAGAGAGTAAAGTAGGGAAAGTGGCGAGGGAGAGAGTGGCGAGGGAGAGAATAGCGAGGGAGAGAGTGGAGAGGGAGAGGGTGGGAAGGGGTGAAGGAGAGAATGGAGAGGGAGAGTGGAGAAGGAGAAAGTGGAGAGGGAGAGAGCGGCGAGGAAGAGAGGGGCGAGAGAGAGAAGAGAGGGAGAGAGTGGAGAGGAAAAAAAGTGGATTGGGAGAAAGTGGAGAGGGAGAGTGGTGAGGGGAGGAGAGAGGGAAAGAGGAAAGGGGAAAAAAGTGAAAGGGGAAGAGAGAGGGAAAGGAGGGGGAGAAGAAGAGGGTCAGGAAAGGGGCGGGGTGAAGAGGGGGTCTGGGAGAAGGGGTCTGGGAGAAGGGGGGCAGGAAAGAGGGGTCGGGGAAAAAGAGGGGTCAGGAGAAGAGGGTCAGAGGAGGGGAGAAGAGGGGTCGGGGTGAAAGGTCCAGTGAATGAACGGGGGTAAAGGGAGAAAGGGAGGGTCACGGAGAAAAGGGCTTGGAGAAGAGGGGTCAGATAAGAGTCTTGGAGAAAGGGAGGTGCTGATGGGAGAAAAAAGAGGGCAGGAGAGAGGAGGTTATAGAAAGAGGGGCAGTAGAAGAAGACTATGGAGAATAGATGGGCAGGAGAAGGGAGGGGTTTGAAGGAGAAGAGGGTTCAGGAAAGAGGGTCAGCAGAAGGTGGTTACGGGAAGAGGGGCGGAGGGAAGAAGAGGGTTGGAGAGAGGGTGATGAAAGAGAGGTCTGAGAGAAGAGTCAGCATAGAGGGGGTTCTGAGAAAGAGAGGTCAGGAGGAGGGGTATAGGGGGGAAAGAGAGAGATTAAGAGAGAAAAAGGGGCAGGAGAAAGGAGACAAGGAGACGAGGGGTTTTTCAGAAATATTGTTGATAAGAAGTTGGGGTCAGGAGGAAGCCGGGAACAAATGGATAGAGAAAATAGGAGAGGAGGGTAAAAGGAGAGAGGGTCTGGAGAAGATGGGGCAACTGGGAGAAAAAGGGGTTTCAGGGAGAACAAAGGGGTGAAGAAGGGGGTAGGGAGGGGGGTTCGAGAGGAGGGTCTGGGAGAAAGGGTCTTGGGAAAATGGGGGATAGAAGAAAGCGGAGGGATAATAGGGGTATGATAATAGGTATAAATATAATATAGGTCATATATATATAGTCTATATATAAGGTCAGGAGAAGAGGGTCTGAGAAAAGGGGCAGGAGCATGCAGGGTTCAGGAGAAGGGGACTAAAGAAGAGTCAAAAATATAGGGGTCTGGGAGAAGAAAGGGTCAGGGAGTAAGAGGATTCAGGAGAAGAGGGGTCAGAAGAAGAGGTCTGAGAGGAGGGGATCTGTGAGAAGTGAGGCTCAAGAGGTGGGCGTTTAGGAGGAAAGGGTCTGAGGGGGAAGGGGCTTGGCAGAGAGGTGCATGTAGGAAAGGAGGGGTCTGAGAAAAGGGAAAGGGGTCTGAGAGGAAGTGGGCAGGGAGAAGAGAGGGGTTTTTTGAAAAGGAGGTTCAGGAGAAGAGGGGTCAGGGTGAAGAGTGTCTAGAGAAGGTCTGGTGAGAAAAAGGGGCAAGGAGGAGAGGGTAATGAGAGAAAGGGGGGGAAGGAGAAGAACTTGAGGAAGAGCAGGAAAGAAGTCTGGGAGAAGAGGGGTAAAGAAAGAAAGGCAGAGAGAAGATAGGGTCAGGGAGAAGAAGGGCTGAGGAAGAGGGAAAAGAGGGGGAGAGAAGAGGGCAGGAGAAGAGGGTGAGAGAAGGGGTCAGGGAAAGGGGGCGAGGAGAGAGGGCGAGGAAGGGAGGAGAGGGAGAAGAGGGGTTGGGAGAAGAGGGAGGGGAAAAGGGGTCAGGGAGAAGAGGCAGGGGAAGAGTCTGAGGAAGATGTTGAAGAAGGGGGTCGGGAGAGGAAGGGGAGGAGAAGAGGGGTTGAAAAGGGGGTCTGAGAGAAAGGAGGGGAGAAGAAGAGGGTCAGGGAGAAGAGGGTCTGAGAGAAGAGGGCCAGGAGAAGAGGGGTCTAGAGAAGAGGGTCAGGAGAAGAGGGTCAGGAGAAGAGGGTCAGGAGAAGAGGGGTCAGGGAAGAGGGTCGGGGAGAAGAGGGTCTGAGAGAAGAGGGTCAGGAGAAGAGGGTCGGGAAGTGTTAAGTTTTATTTTCTAACCAGCTGCTCTAATCAACAAAAGGGATGAAAACAATTATATACAATAACCATCTCTCAGCCGGGAAATAATCTCGTAGAAAAAAAAGAGAAAGAAGTTAATGAAGGTGATTTGATGACCAAAATACAACAAATAACTTCTCAAACCTTGGTGTTGAAGGCAATGGAAACCTAACTGCTCTGCATTACGAGTTATTTCAGAATGATGAATATGGTTGAAAATACCGACAAAATGTTGAAAACGGCTGAAAATAATGACAACTTGATGAGTAAGACTCAAGTACAATAGTTATTTATCTTTATTATAGAAAAGTTTCATTAGTCGGCTTCATCAGTCAAATACTGACGCAGCAGGTGTAGTATACCTTGAGAGAGTATCGGGGTCAACGCCCCGCGGCCGTCTGTGACGAGGCCTCATCGTGGATTTAGGGCTTGATCAACCAGGCTGTTATCTGTTGGCCGCACACAACCCGACGTACGAACCACAGCCCAGCTGGCCAGGTACTGACTTAGGTGCCTGTCCAGTGCCTGCTTGAAGACAGTCAGGGGTCATTGGGAATCCGTCTTATGTATGCTGGGAGGCAGTTGAACAGTCTTGGGCTCATGACACTTGTGTTGTCTCTTATCGTGGCGAAGTAAAGATGATGTAATCAGTCCATCAAGCATGGAGAAATAGTATTTGAGGTGGTCAGTCCTCAGCCAAGAGAATAGTTCAGTTCCATGGTCTGAAATGATATGTTGTACTTTGTAAATTTGATGGACGGGACACATCTCCAGGCTGAAAGACTAATTACTTCAAATTCCTTCTATCTTCCCCCATTCTTTCTGTATTGGACTGATGAAACAACTGACTGATGTAACATTTCCACAATAAAAATACTCAATTATTGTCCTAGCGAAGTGATGACTAGATTTTTAATCTACGTTTGCTATGAGAATGAGAAAATGGGAAAAATAGTTAATATTCATAAAGAAATAAATTTTACTTTCAAGGTAATCTATTTTAAAAGTGAATGAATCTTTCGAGAAGGCATCAAAAGGCATAGTGGTCGTACATAACTTATAGGACATTTTGAAATATAGAAAAAAAATGCATGAAACAAGTCAAAGAAATATTGTTAAAAAAACTTATTTACGTTTTGAGTTTAACTGCCCAGAGCATTATGTGGGAAATTCAGTAGGTACTGTAAATTATAGTACAAAGACTTATTAAAACAGTGTCTACATTATGGTTTTCTGCACACAGTGCATATCAACTGTATTTTTGGCTAGTCTTGTGTTTCGAATATTGTTAGTATATTATAGGTTTGTTAATTTGATTGTGTTCCTCATTGTTAGGCAATACCCAAAACAATTACATGCAAACAGGGCAAATACAGATCCACGAAACCTGTTAGAAATAAATAAAGGATGGGTACTCATGGCTTAGTTCGGGAGTTCGTGGCTTAATGGACAGCGTCCTCAGCTCCCACACACTGAAGTGCTGCTCTTCCTGTTCACCTAGCAGTTGTAGGTACGTGTATGTTACCGACTGTTGTGGGTCACATCCTGGGAGGCAAGGTGAACCTAAGTATCCCGAAGAGGGTTTAGCATAATCAGGGGCTAACTAATATAGCATGCTAGTAATGTCAGATAGGTCTGTATCAGTTGTATCATGTACTTCTAGAATAAAGATAATTATTACTGTTATACAAATAATGAAATGTCGTTGGCTGGAACAATATATAAATAACTCGTACTAAGGAGATGTATTGGAACGACTAGTAAAAAAAACTAGGAAAAAACAAGAATAACAAGAAAAACAACAACTATCACCACCTCAGTGAATTAGAGAATTCCCTTTCTCCATATTCCTCTTCTTCCATACCCATCTTCCTCTCCTTTTCCCTCCCTGTTTATTAAGTAAATTCTGGTGTGAGGACTTACTATGGAACATAACTGGACTTTCTCCTGGTAACCCGGAATAATGCTGCCCTTACAATGGCGCTCACTTAGTGATGGTGTTACGTGGTCACCCTGGAAAAGGACACCTGTGTAAGTTTAGGACATTTTTTAAAGGAAACGTTTTGCCACTAGCGGCTTCATCAGCACTGATCCGAGTGGCGAAACGTTTCCTTTAATAAATGATCTGATGAGTACATAAATGTCCTTTTACATAGTTTATCGGTCTCACCAAACCACTTACAACCCCATGTGGTCACCCCACCAGGTCACCAGTCCCATGATTTATATCCACTACTTTAGTTTAAAAAACGCAGTAACAAAATTAAATTTTAAAGGGGTGGACTGGTAACCCAGCCAAAGGTCTCGGTCAGATGACAAAAGTTGTTGTGGCGGTTTAATATGACTAAGACCTGCGTCAGGAAACACTTGCACTGTCTCCTGACGAATCTTACCTAACCTAATCTGGTATATTCCGTGAATAGTATCTAAGCTTTTATTTAAAATAGTGGTTTGATCCTCGGCAAGGGTGGAAATATTGAGTGTGTTTCACACCTGCTGCCCGTTCACTTAACAAGAAAGTAGGTACCTGGGTGTTAGTCGACTAGTGTGGGTCGCTTCCGCAGGACATGATTGAGGACCCCAATGGAAATAAGTTAGACAGTCCTCGATGACGCACTGCCTTTCTGGCTTATCCAGGGTGGCTAAACCCTACTGGGTTAAAAATCCGAACCTATCTCTTCTCTCTCTTATCTGTTTTGCTGTTCGTAATTACCGCGGTATTTCCTTGGGGTTCTAAATTTGGCTCACCCATTTGGTGACCGTTTATTAAGATACGTCCGTGGTAGGTAGCCTGCAGCTTCCCTTCATTCACGTGGTAGGGGCAACCTGGCAACTTCCTTCATTCACGTGGTAGGGGCAACCTGGCAACTTCCTTCATTCACGTGGTAGGGGCAACCTGGCAACTTCCTTCATTCACGTGGTAGGGGCAACCTGGGAACTTCCTTCATTCACGTGGTAGGGGCAACCTGGGAACTTCCCTTCATTCGCGTGGGAACTCATCCTCCACTTTATTTTGTATGTTATCATTAAAATTTGATAATATAATGTATCAGTAATCACCGCCTGCGGTGAAGAGAAATTATTTTAAGAAAAGAATACGATGATAAAAGAGACTCGGGGAAATTCACTATTTGGACGAAACATCGCCAATAACGAATCATATATTAAATTTGTGTCTTTAACCATTATCGTCTCCAAGAGACAAATTCTTTTCTTGTTCCACCTTGCTTTATCAGCATTCATTACCCTAACGAGAGTCGCCAGTGCTGGCACGGGTGTCCCTGAGAAGCAGAGTCAGCTCTCACTGCAAGGCCATAAGATCGATGGCAAGAGTGGAAAGAGAAAAGAATTGGGATAGTAGAGAGCAGTGTGAAAGATCGTGCGTTAACAGGAAGAAAGTGGTAAGAAAGGTTAAGTGACCAGTCCACCTTGAGGGAGTATTAAAAGAGTGGGTTGAGCCTGTGCTTCGTTACTCGTAATAATATCCGACCTGGTAACGTTTCGCTCTCCATGAGTTTCGTCAAGCCGACAAAAGTTTCTGGAGAGCAAAACGTTAAAACATTAGTTGCACACGTATCTTTTTACCTAACATTTTGTGAGTAATTCTACCTTAATTACTAATATCCGTCCAAGGTTTCGCTCTCACTGAGCGAAACTTTTTGATTAAGACTAAGATTTACTGACGTATTTATGATCCACTTGTCAACCTGATGTCTCTTCTACCTATATCACTAAATGTATTCTCCAGGAAGCGCTAAATCGTAGGGACCATACAGCACCTTGGGATTAAGAGACACTCAGGTTTGATCCTAGAAAAGGAAAGAACATCTCCAGTTACTTCAGCAAGACTTAAGAAATCGTAATGACACGATTGCAAACAAACCATACCCCCGGCCGGGATTGAACCCGCGGTCATAGAGTCTCAAAACTCCAGCCCGTCGCGTTAGCCACTAGACCAGCTAGCCGGGGGTTATGGTTTACTTCAGCAACTTCAGTACACTCCACCTGAAGGGCGCAATTGCTAGATTTTCTGAGTTTAAATGAAATTTCTACTACCTAAAATCTTTTAGAACATTTGCAGACATATAATTCATCCTAGAATGTCACCCCTTGAATGTATTTTTTAATCACATATCGCCGTTGTCTCGTAATCTTACGAGAAATCATCCCATCCTGCGTGGTAAAAAAATGAATTGAAAAAACAGCTTTTGTTTCCCCTATATAACTATCATAGTGAATAAGGTAGCAGCATACTGATACATTAAATTATACTAAATAAAAAAAATCTCAGCATATTCTCCTTAATTAAGCATACTATCCTTTCACGTACGCTGACAAGACTACGTCTCTCATTTACATGGCACTCCATTAAGAGGGACACGTTCTTTGATATTGAGTAGTCATTTAAGAAAACAGTAGAGAACTCTCAATATATATATATATATATATATATATATATATATATATATATATATATATATATATATATAGAGACAGTTCCTTGATAATGTGAGTAGTCACGAAAGCGCTTGGAATTTCTCTATTCTTTCAGAGTGGTTGTTTTGCATATTCTGAAATCACCTGTTTACTGTGATATTATTGCATATATATATATATATATATATATATATATATATATATATATATATATATATATATATATATATATATATATATATAGGGAGGTACCACCTCTAGAACTGTCCTAGGGACCCTCATCCTCAGAGAAAAGAATAAACTTGCTTCAGGGAAAACTGAAGCTGTTTGAGAATTTTCTCCTACCACCCCATATATTTAATTAATATATATTTTATTTAAAGACAAAATACATTGACAAAACATTCACAAAGATACAATAGAAAGTAAAACAACATAGGTAACTCAGAGTTACATCTCGAATACTTCGTCCAGCTCCCCGGCGGTGGGCCGTGTGCCCAGAATGCTGTAGCCATTTCCTCTCTGGATCACAACACTGAGTCTCTGAAAGAGGAAGCTGGTCGCCCTGTGGTCCTTGGTTTCTATGATGAGCTTTTCACCCAGCTCTTTGAGGAACTTCAGAGCACACTTGCCCCATGCTCCAAGGGTCTCCCACTCTATTGGGATAAAGTTATAGCAAGGGGGAAGGTCTTCATATTTGCGGATCTTCTGGGTCTCCCTGTAGCTGGCAGCTCCATCCCCTTCCACTACGGAGTATGGCAAGTAGGTGTCTGCCAATGTGGCGGCACAGATGTAGTCCCAGGCAATCTGCTTTCCATCCTTCCAAGGTAGCATAGTGGCTCCAATCAGGACGCTTTTGACTTCCGTCAGTCCTCTGCACTTGGGGTTCCGTTGAGCTGGGCAACGGGCTGTGGCGAGGTTGTCTCTTTATGATGTCATTGACCTCCTCATGCCTGGCATACTTCCTTGCTGTGTGACACACGAGACCATGAAGTCCGAATTGATCAGCTGTCGCCCTGCCGCAAATGCACCTATGTTCGGTGAGGATGGGGCGGCTAGGCGAAGAGCAACACCAAATCCGAATGGAATGTGGGCCTAGTCGAGTGCCCAAGGAGGAGTTGGGAACAGCTAACAGGAAATCTCCTGAGTGTGGTGCCTTCACTGCGGGAGACGAGCTTTGTCCTTTCCTGAGGCGTTGGAGAGCATTGTGTTGGCGATTTTTTCCATGATCGGTTTGTCCCAGTGGGACTGTTTGTGTTCTTTGGGAGGAGCTGGTCTACTGGAGGAATCTGTAAGGGTGTCTCTCAAGCGTTCGGGAACAATTTTCTTGACTAACGCACTGGAAATATATATATATATATATATATATATATATATATATATATATATATATATATATATATATATATATATATATATATATATATATATAAAACAATACTGAGCTAGCCAAGGATTTGAGCCAATGTTGTACTAGCTCGCCATTGTGAGCGAGAACCACATGACGCCTTAACCCACAGGACCACCCAATCCAACAAGAACCAAACACCAGCCAAGCTAGGTGTGTTACTCTTGGTCCGAGGACATACGGAGGTGTGAGAGCTTTCAAGCAATTTCAATCTCACCCCTGTTTGGTATACTAGTCCACGTCCCCCTCACGCGCATCATCATAAAGTGTAATCTCACCTTTATATGCCTTTTGCAAATCTTTTATTTTTATTAAATGTTTTCCACGACAAGTGACGTTAGGTGCTCAACACACCTCCAAAGAATCTCCTGAGTCGTTCTGACACTCGGACTCTGGCCTAAGCACCAGCAATGACTCAATTGGAGTTAAATCACCGTGCCCTTGTCATAGGGTTGTCCCTGCCATAGAGCTGTAAGCGGTACACCACTTGACATGAAGTGAGCATGTTAGTGCAGGTGGCCACGGACCCTGCTAAACCCTGCCTACGGCTTACATGCTGCACCACTGGCGGCCATCTTATGATTAAGACCTGTTCCAGGTCGTGTATGGCCAACATTAAACATTTTATTTTTTAAAATTCCTTTAAAAATGTGAGTATTTTGTGTGTGTGTGTGTGTGTGTGTGTGTGTGTGTGTGTGTGTGTGTGTGTGTGTGTGTGTGTGTGCGTGTGTGTGTGTGTGCGTGTGTGCGTGTGTGTGTGTGTGTGTGTGTGTGTGTGTGCAGAATAAGTAAAACTATGATTTTGGCTTAAATAAAACTTTCAACTTTTTCTTGCCGAATAGGGCCCAAGCTACCAAAATTTGTGTATGCCCCAATAAAGGTTTTGGGAAAAACATCTTGATTCTGGAACCCCAAGGCGAGAAAAATATTTTCGGCATTGTGTTTGTTTATTATTAAATTATCATAAACTTATGTAAAATATATTTAGTTGATTAGGCTAAATTAAATTGCGGTTGTTATAATAAGGTTAGGTAATTTTCCTAAGGTTCTTTTTGGTACAAAATCATTAATTTTATAACAAATGAAAAGAAATATATATATCTTTAAACGCATAAGAGAAAATTTTAGATAGACTTAATTTTAAATGAGTTCTTGCTAATTGACCAGTTTTACCTATTCGGCACGACATATTTATAAATATATACAACGCTGAAATGTCTTAACACGAGTTATTCTGTTGATTTACTATGCACTAATTCCGAAATCCTGTAGGAATTATTCACCGGTAATAATTTCATCATAAGGTATTAGGTGGAAAGAGCGTGAGCGAGCGAGCGAGCGAGAGAGAGAGAGAGAGAGAGAGAGAGAGAGAGAGAGAGAGAGAGAGAGAGAGAGACAGACAGGCAGACAGAAAGAGTGGGGCAGCCTTTTTTAAGAAAAGAGAGTTTTACACAGCCAGTGTTATTGTAAGTGTATTGTAAGGAGATATTAAATATGAATAGTGGGAGGAGGGAGGTAAGGGAAGAGGAGGACAAGAGGGTGGAAGGAGAGTGAAAGAGAGATTAAAATGAAGATGCTTGGATCGAAGCATGAGAAACTCGTGGAATTTCGCCTTTAGTACGATTAATATAATTATTATTTTTCGTTCTTAACGAGGAAGGACCTGCATAAGTCTATCAACACCCATGTATCTATTTACTGCTATGTGCCACAGCAGCAGATTCATGAAAACTTGCTTATACGTCAGGTCCTGTCCGCTGATAGAATCCAGTTTCTTTTTGACTGTTCCTCTGCTGTTGTTACCACCGAACTAAGAATCCTATTGAAAAGTGATGTGGTGATACCGACAAGATGTAGAAAAAGAAATTTATGTACAGTTCAGGACATTTATTAGAGGGAAAAGTTTCGCCACTAGTGGCTTCTTCAGTCCTAATACAGAGATTTCCAAGAACGAGTGTATATAGTGGCAGGAGTCAGGTGGTAAGATACGAGAAGATAGCAGCAGTAGCAGTGGTTACAATGATAGTTGTACGACTCTGATGAGATGGGATGAGATGGGATGGGATGAGATGGGATGTTACAGTGGTCTCCTATATGGGTAATATCTTGTTTATAGCATTAGATATAGTGTAACTTACGGATTTAAGAACTGTGTGACTGCAATAGGGAAAGCCTTATGCACTTTCTCTCATCGTAAATTTTCCCTTTAACGACTAATCAAGCTCATTGAACTTCACAAGATGTCAAACACCGCCTCTGTGTTGGGCTCACGCGGTTTTACGGACATCGCGGTTGCAGGCGTTCTTGTGATTCGGATCTTAATATCCAGACATTTTTCTGTTTCGAATAGTTGTCACTTCCCACATGTTTTTGGGTAAACCGCTAGTGCCAGAGTCGTTAATGGGTTTTCTACACTGTTTGTAACAGTAGTTAAATAGCTGGTGGATATTTTAACAAGTTTTCTGTCAGTATTTTAGAAAATTATTTGGGAACGTCACGACTGGTTGAACGATGAAATGGGAGGCTTACCTTCAGCTGGATTAGTGTCAGTTTTGCTAAGATTTGAAACACGTTTCCTGCAATCACGTGTGAAGTGTAAATGGGAGGTAGCGAGTTGAATGAATCTGTGATGATGTATGTATTCTTCGAGGAACTGATGACTGGAAACTCTGCTTGAGTTAGCCATGGCTCACCCTTTAGTGCAGTTCTGTCCAGTTTCATAGGGAGAGCCTAGAAATCCAGACGGATCTTAAATATCATTCCTAGATCAGTTACATAGATTCAATACACAGATATTTTAGTTACTGTACCAAAAGTCTAGAATGCTTGACATCCTCAATACCATCAACACCGAACCTACAATTATATTTACACCAGGGGAGGACAACCAATTACCTTTTCTCAACGTGCTGTTTTCACAGGTGAAAAAGATTTTCTTTTGATTAAAATCTTCCAAACCAACCTACAAGAACGATTTACACTGCTTCTCTCAATGACACCAGAACTAAAAGAGGGAGTTATGGTTACTTTTGAGAGTTAAAATTCCAGTCCGCAAGTTTCTGAAGAAAATGCACATACATCATCACACATTCATTAACCCATTTACACTTCACACGTGGTTTCAGGAAATGTTATGCACACTCTTCACTAACTGACACGGATCCAGTTGAAGATAAGCCTTCCAGTTACATCGTTCTACCAGTCAGTGACGTTACAACCAATGTTTCTAAAATACTTGACGGAAAACGTTAAAATGTCCACCAGCTCTTCAACTACTGTTAAAACCTAGTGCAGACACCCATGGATGACTCTGGCACTAACGCAGGAACATGCACAATACAATGTACTGAGGTGTGACAAAATACATGTTGAAACAGCAAAATTCAGAATATTAGGATCCGGGAGAACAAGAAACCCTTTGGAAACGTAATAACCGTAAAACGCGTATGTCCAACACAGAGACGATGTTGGAACGTCATGAAGTTCAGTGAGGCTATATTAGTCGTTATGAAGATTTACGATGACGGAAGTGAATAAAGGCTGCCCTAATTGCAGTCAGTACTACCACTCTTCAAAAATGATACACTATCCCCAAAACCCGCTGATCAACAAGATTTTTCCCCATTTTAGAGATACTGCAATATGTTGACATGTCCTTCTCAAACTCAACCAACTCTTCCCATTTGGGACTGCTGCTGCTACTGCTACTACTACTACTATACTACTACTATGCTGCTACTACTACTATACTACTTTGCTGCTGCTGCTGCTGCTGCTGTACTCCAGCTACTGGTCTACGAAGATTGTAGCTAACTGCTCGTCATTTTGCTGAAGAAGATTCACCATGCCCTTGTTAAAGGGCTTCCCGCCATGATGGGTCTGTAAACGGTATTCCACTGATACAAATGCTCTCCGTGCCCCTACCATAGGACTGTAATGGTACATCCGGTGTTCAAACTCCGACACTCCTTCGGAAGCCAGTGCCGGGTCACCACACTGAGAAGACCAGAGCCAAGATGTAGGACACCTACATGGACACATCTCTGATAAGGACTGAAGAAGCCACTGGTGGAGAAAAGTTTCCTATAATAAAGGTCCTGATCCGTACATAATTTCTTTTTCCATATAGAGACCTCCTGATCGTCCAGCTGTATTCATCGAGTTGTGATTGTGACGGAAGGTTGTAAGTCTCAGCCCTGGTCCGATCTTGATTGGCTTAATCAGGTTCACTTACAGGTTCTCCGTAGACCCCATTGAAGTAAATTTCAATCTCATTTCGCCTCATGACCATCCATGTCTTTCCACAAGGTCCAGTTTTGCTGGTTCATCCTCCCCTCTTTTTGGTAGTGTCTCAACATGTGGGTGCATAAGGTTTTCCAGTACCACATCCATCATCTTGGTCTCCATGTTTCGGGACCCCCAGTGACTCCAGGTTTTCCCAATCGATCTCCTGGGTTGAAATCGCCCATAATCAGTAAATTTGCTCTGCTCGGAGTGAGCTCTTCATGCCACCTAAAAGCCAGTGCGTCCACCATTGCTCTGTTGCTCTCTTCATATTTCTCTCGGCCTCCGCACTCAGTAGTGGATTATAAATCACTGCAATGACTACCTTGTGCACCCCAGACTGAAGTGTGTTTGTGTACTCACCTAGTTCTCACCTAGTTGAGGTTCCAGGGTCGAGTCCAAGCTCCTGACCCCGCCTCTTCACTGGTCGCTACTAGGTCACTCTCCTGAACCATGAGCTTTATCGTACCTCTGCTTAAAGCCTGTATGGATCCTGCCTCACCATCAAGCCCCAAACTATTCCACTTCCTGACTACTCGGCTGAAGAAATACTTTTAACATCTCTGTGATTCATCTGTGTCTTCAGCTTCCAACTGTGTCCCCGTGTTGCTGTGTCCCATCTCTGGAACATCCTGTCTTTTGTCCACCTTGTAATTCCTCTCAGTATTTTGTAAGTCGTTATTATGTCCCCCTATCTCTCCTGTCCCCCCCAGTGTCGTCAGGTTGTTTTCCCTTTAAACCCTCTCCTCGTAGGACATACCTCTAGCTCTGGGACTAGTCTTGTTGCAAACCTTTTGCACTTTCTCTAGTTTCTTTACGTTCCTTGGTGGTGGGTTCCAAACGGGTGCGCATACTCCAATATGGGCCTAACGTACACGGTGTACAGGGTCCTGAACGATTCCTTATTAAGATGTCGGGATGTTGTTTGAGGTTTCCAGGCGCCCATATGCTGCAGCAGTTATTTGGTTGATGTCGCTTCAGGAGATGTGCCTGGTGTATACTCACCCCAAGATTTTTTTCCTTGAGTGAGGTTTTAGTCCGGGCCCCCCTAGACTGTACTCGTCTGCAGTCTTCTTTGCCCTTCCCAATCTTCATGACGTTGCACTTGGTGGGATTGAACTCCAGGAGCCAATTGCTGACCAGGTCTGCAGCCTCTCCAGACCCCTTTTGTAGTTCTGCCTGGTCTCGATCGAATAAATTTCTTTTCATCAACTTCAAGCCATCTGTAAACAGGACACCGAGTTTATTCATTCCGTCATGTCGTTCACAAATACCGAAACAGCACTGGTCCTAGGACTGACCTGTGGACCCCGCTGGTCAAGGTGCCCACTCTGACACCTCCCCACGTACTATTACTCGCGGGTCTTCTGACAAGTATTCCTGATCCATTGTAGTGCCTTCCCTGTTATCCCTGCTTGGTCCTCCAGTTTTGCACTAATCTCTTGTGGTACTGTGTCAAACGCCTTCTTGCAGTCCAAGAAAATGCAATCCACCCACCCCTTCTCTCTCTCTTGTCTTACTGCTGTCACCTTGTCCAAAACCCAGTAGGTTTGTGACACAGGATTTCCGTCCCTGAAACCATGTTGGCTGCTGTTGATGATCATTCCTTCTAGGTGTTCCACCACTCTTCTTTTTGACAATCTTCTCCATGACTTTTGCATACTATACATGCCAGTGACACTGGTCTGCAGTTTAGTCCTTCATGTCTGTCTCCTTTTTAAAGACTGTTACTAAATTTGTTGTCTTCCATGCCTCAGGCAATCTCCCTGTTTCGATATATGTATTGAATATTTTTTAGGGTGCACATAGCGCCTCTGCCCCCTCTCAGGACCCATTGAGAGATGTTATCTGGCCCCATTGCTTTGAGGTATCTAGCTCACCCCAGACCCTCTTCACTTCCCTCGGTGTGTACTGTGTCCAGCCCCCGGTGGTGTACCCCACCTCCCGTCTTTGGAGCCCTTCGTCTCCTCTGTGAACACTTCTTGAATCTCTTGTTGAGTTCCTCACGTACTTCACAGTCATTTCTTGTTGATCTTCTCCCTTCCTTAGCCGGGATTACCTGGTCCTTGACTGTTGTTTTCCCCCTGATGTGGCTGATAACAGCTTCGGTCAGATTGGCTTTGCTCTATGTCTTTTTCATATTGTCTTTGGGGCCTCCTCTATCTGTGCATATTCGTTCGGGCCTCTACGACTCCCTCTCCTTATTCTCCTGGGTCCTTTCCCTTTCTATATTTCTTCCATTCTAGCACATTTGGGGTTTTTTGCCTTCTTGCACCTTTGGGTGAACCATGGGCTCATCCTGGCTTTTTCATTATTCCTGTTTCCTTGGGTACAAACCTCTTTCAGCCTCCTTGCACATTGTTGCTACATATTCCATCATCTAAATAACTGGCTTCCATGCCAGTTCTCTATCCCACTGAACCTCTTTTGAAGTTCCTCATTCCCATGTAGCCCCCTTTTCTGTATTTTGGGTTCATTTGTCCTGGCCTTCCTGCTTCCCCTCCACTTGCAGCTCTACTGTGTATTCGAAGCTCAAACCACATGATCATGGCCCCAAGGGTCTTTCATATGTGATATCCTCAAATCTGCACTATTAAAGGTGAATACTAAGTCCAGTCTTGCTGGTTACCCTTTCCTCTTTTTTGTAGTGTCCCTTACGTGTTTGTACAGAAGTTTTCCAGTACCACCTCCATCATCTTAGCCCTCCATGAATCTTGGCCCATGTGGTTCCAAGTTCTCACAATCGATCTCCTTGTGGTTAAAGTCACCCATGATCGGGAGCTGGCCCCTGCATGCATGAGCTCTTCGGCCACTGCAGCCAGTTGTCAACCATCACCTATTGCTCTCGTCATACTCTTGCCTTGGCCTCCTGTTTTTCTGTGGTGGGTTATCATCACTGCAATTACCACCTCGGGACCTCCAAGTGAAGCGCCTCCCTATGTAATCGCTTGCTCTGCTGTTTTCTCTCTCCAGCTCATAAAAATTTCCCAATGGTTTTGATCAGCATGCCACTCCTCCGCCTCCCTGTTCCTCAATCTTTCCTCAGGATCTGGTACCCCGCGGGGAAAGATAGCATCTGTTATCATACATGTAAGCTTGGTTTCTGTGAGAGCTATGATGTCAGTTAATGCCTCTTTGACTCTTTGTGCCACTCCTCCCACTTATTTGTTATTCCATCAGCATTTGTGTACCATCCCTTCAGTTTCCTTTCCAACACTGGGGTTTTGGGGGGGCCTGTAGGTGGGAGACATGGTAGTGCTGTGGGATTGTATAGCTGGGTGCTGGGGGGAAACTGTGGGTATGGATTGTAGTTTGTGTTGGGATGGTGTGATAGGTTTTAGGGGTTCTGAGGATAGTTGTGTGTGTGCTTTCTGCCCCCTGTCCTGCCTGATTGCCCCTTTTGCTGGTTCCATTCTTGTCTCCTTTCCTAGCTCCTTTCACTTTTTTGTCCCTCCCTCAGCCAGTGCAATTTTGTTTGTGTTCTGTCTCTGTCTAGAAACCCCCTCTTGTACTCTTTCCAAGATTTCAACCGTGGTTTCTCTTGGGATCCTGTTCTGCACTGTTTCTGTCCTGAGAATCAGCTTGATCGATCGTTTTCCCCCTTCAAGACCCCTATTCTCTGAAAATTTACAATCTGTCCATGACTTCTTCACCTATTTCCGTGATGGTGTTCACAATCCTTTCTTTCTGCCTGTCGTCTTTCAGTGTGTGTCCTTCCTCTCTCTCCAAGCCAATGGATAAACACTGATTTTGCACTTTCCCCCCCCTCCATTGCCTCTCCTCTGTGACTCTGGTTCCTTTCTGTACATGGTCATTTTCTCCCTGTTTTTCCAGTGGCTTTTGGGAGCATGGTTATACCTCCACATTTGACCTACCACCCTCTCCATTTCACCCAGCTGTTCTCCCCTTCACTCCTTGGCCCTTCTTGGCAGGCTGATATGACTTAGCAAAATTTCATATCTCCTTCCTTCCTGTTCGGCCTCTCAGCTTCATATGCTGTGTCTTTTTGGTCCAGTGCCCTGTAACTTGTTCAGCCTGTTTACCTCATCTTCTAGGCCCCTTATCCTGGCTACTGCAGTTTCGACTTGTGCCTCCAATTATTCTTCCTTCCCCAACCTCTTTTCTAATTTCACGAAAGTTCTTCTCCTTTTTTTCAGAAAGCTCCCCTAATTTCTCTCCCACTCTTGTTCCATCATTTTCCACTGCCTCCATTCACCCTCCAACCAGAACCATTCTCATCTGATCCCTGGTTCCTGCCACTCCCCCATTTTTTCTTTTTTCCTTTTCTTCCCTTCTTTTTTTTTTTCTTTTTGAAAGAGAAAAAAGGGTGTGTGTGGGAGAGAGAGAGAGAGAGAGAGAGAGAGAGAGAGAGAGAGAGAGAGAGAGAGAAAGAGAGAGAGAGAGAAAAAAGGGAAGAGAGAAGGGAAAGAGGAAAAAGAGAGGGGGGAGTGAGAAGGGAAAGGGGGAGAAAGAGAGAGGAGAGGAGAGAGAGAGATGGGAAATGGAGAGGGAGAGATAATGAGAGGGGAGAGATGTTAGAGGGGGAGGTGTTAGAGGAAGAGGGTGTTAGAGCAGAGGGATGTTAGAGGGGGGAGGGGAGAGCTGGTATAGGGGAGAGGGAGAGAGAGAGATGGGGGAAAGAAAAGAAGTTAGAGAAGGAAGAGAGGGATAGGCAGAGAGATAGGTGGTGAGATAGATAGAGAGAGAGATAGGGAGAGAGAGAGATAGAGGTAGAGAGATAGTAGTCAAGAGAAGGCAGACCTCTTTGCTGAACACTTAGCTACTAAATGCAAGTTCCTGATCCAGCAAGGGGCCCTCCTTGGCTAGCTGCAAGAACTGTGTCAAAACTGCCAGTGGTAAAAAGGCAGGAGGAGGTGCATTTCCTTCTTAAATCGCTTTACCAAGAAAGGCTGGCCCAGAAAGTTGAGCCCAAGATTGCTGAGAAGATGTGCAGACCAGCTAGCAGCACCTCTAACTCGCATCTTTCAGCACTGCTTAGTACAGTGAAATGGCCCTCTCTATGGAAAGAGGCAAAAATAGTCCCCGTTCACAAAAAGAAGACAGAATAGAAATCCGCATCTACAGACCAGTGTCACTCCTGTCAATCACTGGTAAGATCCTTGAGACAATAATCTCAAGACAAATGACAGAGTTTTTTGACTACCACTACTACTTGGGGATCGTCCATATGGCTTCAGGAAAAGGGTTTCTCTGCTGCTGACCTGTTGTTTAAAACCCCTCCACTAAGTGGCACCAGTCACTGGATGAATCCAAAGTCAGCTGTGTGGTAGCACTGAACATTGCTGGCGCTTTCGACCGGGTGTGGCAAGGGCCTCATAGCAAAACTTCGCACTGGGAAAAGCAGGCTTTTACGTTATGTCTCTCAGTGATTACCTTCATGGTAGAACCCTATGTAGTTCTCAATGGAACGGAATCAAACAAGACATCCTATTGGGAAAAGTGTTCCACAAGGAAGGTCTGGGACCATTGTTATGGAATGTCTACTTCAACGTTCCTTCATCTCATCTCAGAATCACATGCATATGCAGACGATGTACATTTACATTCACTTATCCAAGAGAAGAAATGCCAGCGTTTTGTTTCATCAATCCTCAGCTGAGAGCATATCAGCTTGGGGAAATAGATGGCAGTAGCATTTGCACCTTGAAAATGCAAATGATGATCGTCTCTAGGGACCATGATGGTAATGCTAGTGCAGTAGTAAGGATGAATGAGAGGGTGTTGGCACCTGGAGAAGAAGTTGATATCCTTGGGGTGAAATTTGACTCAAACTAACCATGAAGAACCATGTTGTAAATCTTGCAAACAAGGCAGCCAGGAAGCTACAGCACTTCGCCGTATCTCGCATCTGCTTGACAGTAGGGTTGCAAGATTCTGAGAGGCACAAGTACGCTCACATCTTGGTATGCTCCACTTTCTTTGGTTTTCCTGCCCCCCTCATCTGCAACTGCTTGACAAAAGAGAACAAAGCAAGACGTCTCATTTTCTCGGGCCCGACCCATCCTGGATAGATCTGTCATTTCAGCAGAGCCTTCAACATAGGAGGGGATGTGGGTGGCCTTACTGTTTTGTACAAGGCCAATTGTCAAAGTAACACTTGGATCCACTGGGACAACGTGAAACAAGTTTATGCCACAAGACGGGCAGAAAGAGCAACTTCACCTGGCTGCCTTTTCCAAACATCACCCATCTGAGATCATATATACCCCGGATGACTCGAGTAGAACACGTCGTACAGCATAATGATGTCAACAGATAAAGTCAGTTGATCACATGAAAATGCTGGGCCCCCAAATGGCTCCAACTTCATCCTGTTCCCTACATGTATCTCTCATAACAATAAAATGGGTTCAAATGAGCTATGTAGTAAAGCTCTTATCTTGCCAATAAAGTTAGGAATCCTTAACCTGTAAAGCTTTCAATAAAGCTTGAATCCTTAACCTTGTCAAACCTAGTAAAAGAGAAGAGAGAGAGAGAGAGAGAGAGAAAGAGAGGGGGGTAGTGGATAGTGGAATGTTAGGGGAGGGTTATCAGGCAGTTTACAGGAAGTGTGAAATCCTTTGTATGTGTTTGTGTAATTTTTACTCTACAGCTTTTGCAAGTGCTTAACCGCTTGTTCCTGTGTGTGTGTGGGGGTACTCACCCAGTTGTAATCCCTAGTTGAAGTTGCAGGGTCGAGTCCGAGCTCCTGGCCCCTCTTCACTGGTCGCCAGGTCACTCTCCCCGAACCGTGAGCATCATACCTCTGCTTCAAGCTATGTATGGATCCCGCCTCCACTCATCGTTCTCAAACTATTCCACTCCCGATACTCTGTAAGGGAAAAAATACTTCCTAACATCCCTGTGATTCATCTGTGTCTTCAACTTCCAACTGTAGTCCCCTTGTTACTGTGTCCAATCTCTGGAACATCCCGTCTTTGTCCACCTTGTCAATTCTTTCTCAGTATTTTGTATGTCGTTATCATGTCCCCTATCTCCTGTCCTCCAGTGTCGCCAGGTTGATTTCCCTTAACCTCTCCTCGTAGGACATACCTCTTAGCCTGGGACTAGTCTTATTTAAACCTTGCACTTTCTAGTTTCTTACGGCTTTTTTGGTGGGTTCCAAACTGGTGCCGCATACTCCAATATGGGCCTAATGTACACGGTGTACAGGGTCCTGAACGATTCTTATTAAGATATCGGAATGCTGTTCTGAGGTTTGCTAGGCGCCCATATGCTGCAGCCATTATTTGGTTAATGCGCCCAGGAGATGTGCCTGTGTTATACTCACCCCAAGATCTTTTTTGGTGAGGTTTGTAGCCCCTGGCCCCAGACTGTACGTCTGCGGTCTTTTGCCCTCTCCACCTTCTGACTTTGCACTTGGTGGATTGAACTCCAGGAGCCAATTGCTGGACCAGGTTAGCCTGTCCAGATCCCTTGTAGTTCTGCCTGGCCTCGATCGAGTGAATTCTCCTCTTTAACTTCATGTCATCTGCAAACAGGGACACCTCAAAGTCCCCATTCCTTCCGTCATGTCCGTTCACAAATACCAGAAACAGCACTGGTCCTAGGATGACCCCTGTGGGACCCGCGGTCACAGTGCCCCCTCTGACACCCCGCCACGTACCATGGCTCGCCGCTGTCTTCCTGACAAGATTCCCTGATCCATTGTAGTGCCTTCCTGTTATCCCTGTGTGTGTGTGTGTGTGTGTGTGTGCCCCCCTCAAGTATTCATACTAAAACTTTCCAATAGTAATTTAACACTTATCAATTTTACTTATGAAATACAGAAAGTAACTAGGTTGTAAAATTTAGCTGTCCAGCTTCTAGGAGTGTCTGATGTTACCCTCTAGACCGCTTCTTGCGCTCGTCAACCCTATCTTCGCCTTACCTATGCTATTTCTCTCTAATTTGGTAATAGCTTGCAGGAGGAGTGACCAGTATCTAACATGATCATTACCAGAATCAGAACCCGACAACATGCAACCACAATAGTGAGCAATCTTGGGCCCGGGAGTGGTGCGGTGGGCAGGTGCCAGATGCTGATGAATAGTTGGTTTCATCACTATTTGGAAAATCCTTCACCCGTGATGTTTATAACCAAAATGCTCATACATCCTGCATTCCTCAAGTGATTTCATTTTCATTGGATAGAATACACTTCATTGGTGTTACACTTTATATGTATAGTCACACAACTGTTGTGACGTCACTGCTTTAGCAGGCCTACTCTGCCACCTTCTCTTGTTATATATTTTTTTTTCCTCTTCCTTTTGCTTATTAACTTTTTCACCCCACTATATGGTGCCCAACATTTCACTTGTTAACCAATCTCTGTAATTTTTGAACACCAGCTTCCACACTCACTTTGATCTTGTACATTTGAATCTGTGTGGCATCAGGTGCCTACTAGGCCCCAACGGTTTGGCACTTTGAAATATTAATGTTTTCAGGCTTTCTGACTTTTTAACTAATAACTTATCACTGTAGTATTGTTCACTGACGTTGTCACTGCCACGATTACTGCTAGAGTTACTGCACGCCTTTCAAATACTAGGGTTTTGGGGCCCGTGCCCCACGTCTGCGTGACTGCGTGACGTGTGTGTGTGTGTGTGTGTGTGTTGTGTGCAAAGCTGTGTGTGCTGTGTTTTGTTGTTTTGTGTGTGTGTGTGTGTGTGTGTGTGTGTGTGTGTGTGTGTGTGTGTTTTGTGTGTGTTTGTGTGTGTTTTTGTGTACTCATCAGTTGTACTTTAGTTGTGGGTTGAGGAGTAAGTCCCGCTTTCCCGGCACCGCGCTACTAGGTTACTTTCCCCGCCCCATGAGCTTTATCATATCTCTTCTTTAAAACTATGAATGGATCCTGCCTCCCCTGGGGATCACTACCCAGACTACTTCACTTCTTGACAACTCTGTGACTGAAGAAATACTTCCTAACATCCCTGTGGCATCTGAGTCTTCAACTCCCAAATGTATCCTCGTGTTGCTGTGTTCTATCTCTGGAACATCCTGTCTCTGTCCACCTTGTCGATTCCTCTCAATTTTTTTATGTTGTATCATATCCCCTAACACTCCTGTCTTCCCCAAAGTCGTCAAGTCGATTTCCCTTAGCCTCTCTCGAGGACATGCCCCTTAGCTCCGGGACTAATCTTGTTGCAAACCTTGCACTTTCTCAGTTTCTCACATGCTTGGCTAGGTGAGGGTTCTAAACTGGGGCTGCATACCCAGTCTCCTAACGCACAGCTTACAGGGTCTTGAATGACTACTTTTTAGATGTCGAAATGCTGTTCTTAGGTTTGCCAGGCGCCTGTATGCTGCAGCAGTTATTTGTTGATGTGCACCTCCCGATGTGCCCGGGTGTTGTGTCGTGTTTTGTGTGTATTCTGGAAATATATTTATTCAAATTATCAAAGTATTGATTATTATTATTATTATTATTATTATTATTATTATTATTTAATAAAACTCCTCATCTGGTCTGTTTTAAGTTCGCTTAACTCTGAAAATGGTAAATAAGTGGGATATTATGTAATGTGTCAATTTTAAGATAGACGATGTTAAATTATTATAATTAGAAGAGCATGCGACCCCCGACCCAGGACATGAGGCAGGGCGTCGCTCGACGACATCAAAGGACTTCAAGGACCCTTTTTTTTTGCTGTTTTTTTAAATACTTTAGATCTTGACCCCTTTTTCATGGCGACTAAATCGCATAACTGTCGCTAAAACTTTTCTTCCCTTAATCTGTTTGACTTATTATCATTTTTCTAGTCTAGTATTCGGCCGATGTGAGACTGGACTAAATAATAAATAAGTTGTACAAAATTTAAATTAGATGTTCATGACATAATATTGCCGTCATATCAATGAGTTACATAATCATCACTTTTATTGTCATTAGTGATGTCGTCGCCCCCGTCCGCCAGGTGTTTGGTGAATGAACATAAGAAATACCAATAGCTCAATGACCCACCTAGTGGTCATTTCCACTTAAGGAAGGACCACAGCATCAGACCTAGTAGCACAAGCCAGCAGGTCCATCTCACAAACCCCCCCCCCACTCCATGTATTTATCTAACCTATTTTTAAACTAAACAACGTTTTAGCCTCTATAACTGTACTCGGAGTTTGTTCCACCCATCCACAGCTCTATTACCAAACCAGTGCTTTCCTATATCCTTCCTGAATCTGAATTTTTCAACTTGAAACCATAGATGTGAGTCCTGTCTTGGCTTGAAATTTTCAGTACGCATGTACATCCCTTTATTTATTTCTGTTTTCCACTTATACACCTCGATCATATCCCCCTAATTCGACGCGTTTCGAGAGAATCAGTTCTTCCCCTTTAAACGAGTGAGTAATAATCTGTGAGGTTTTGAGATTTACGCCTGTGTACTTACCCAAGTGTTCAATCACCTCTATGATGGTTATCCACCCAGCCTGCAGGATCCAGCCTGCTATGTTTTGTTATAAGCAGACGATATAATGAAACCTGAATATATTATGCGCATATATTATCTGGAAAAAGTCCTAACATCATTTTCAATAATTCATGATAATGTTCTGTATTTGTTATTCTGGAATTGTCTGGTGGGTTCCTGGATTGTTTTTCTTACTTTTTTACAGTATTTAGGACAGTCTTTTATATATTTACTGGTACTATCAGTCAGGTTTGTATTGGCCCTACTTTCTGAGAATGTCCAGGGGTTAATAAATTCCTGATGTCTTCGTTTTCCTGGGGACGTTCAGGGGTTTTATACTTTCTGGGGATTATTGATATTTCATTAACGACACTGTCCCGCTGTGTATTATTATATTTCCTGTCCAACATGGCTTGTGTCGTTATATTTTGCTAGCTCCTGACACTGGCTCGGCTGTGTACTGTTAATTTGCTGTCTCTGAACTGTCCCGCTGTGTCTATTAGCTAGTTCCCGACACTGTCCGCGTGTATTATTATATTTACCTATCTTCTGACACTGGCTCGGCTTTTACTATTATATTTAGCTAGCTCCCGACACTGTGCCAGCTGTGAACGATTACATTCAGCTAGCTCCTGATACTGTCCCAGTTGTGTACTATAATATTTAGCTAGCTCCTGACACTGTCCCGGCTATGTACTATTATATTTAGCTAGCTCCCGACACTGTCCCGGCTGTACCGTTATATTTAGCCATCTTCTGACACTGTCCCGGCTGTGTACCATTATATTTAGCTAGCTCCTGACATTGTACCGGCTGTACACTGCTAAGTTCAGATAGCTCCTGACATTTCTGCCTGTATGTCTGTCTAGTGGTACTTCCCTAGGTGTATCATTCTAGATTACCCTGGTAATTTCAGGACCGAGTGTGTGTCTACTGCCCATTTGGACACTACTCATCATAGGCTATCATATTCGTTTCTGACATACAATAGCCTCTCAGGACACCATTCCCGATGTTTTATAAAGAATTGTAAACCTTCTTCCCAGACTTACTTTCCTCAGCCAGTGACACGTTCTTCTCTTGATTTATTCCACGTAATGTTGTGGCTAGTTAGGAAGTGTATTCCGTTACAGTTGTACACTGTCTGGCTACGAGTCAGTCTGAGTATCTTATGTATCCTAGACACCTGAATCTCGATTGACATTATGTATTACTATTGTGTATTTCGACCCTTTTACAGATTAGTTTGAAGGAACTTAATGCTGACTATTCAGACTGTTAGTGTTAGTACCATTATTGTGTGTACTCACCAAATTGTACTCACTTAATTGCGGTTGCAGGAGTCGAGACTCAGCTCCTGGCCCCGCCCTTCACTGATCGCTACAGGTCCTCTCTCTCTCTCTTCTCTCTCTCTCTGCTCCCTGAGCTTGTCATACCTTGTCAAAGCATATATGGTTCCTGCCTCCTGTGTATGTGTGTGTTTGTGTGTGTGACTCGCCTGTTGTACTCACCCACTTGAGGTTGCAGGGTCGAGTCCAAGCTCCTGGCCCTGCTCTTCACTGGTCGCTACTAGGTCACTCCCTGAACCGTGAGCTTTATCATACCTCTGCTTAAAGTATGTATGGATCCTGCCTGCACTACATCGCTTCCCAAAACTATTCCACTTCCTGACTACTCTGGCTGAAGAAATACTCCTAACATCCCTGTGATTCATCTGTGTCTTCAGCTTCCAACTGTGTCCAATTTTGCTGTGTCTCATCTCTGGACATCCTGTCTTTGTCCACCTTGTCAATTCCTCCTCAGTATTTTGTATGTCGTTATCATGTCCGCCCTATCTCTCCTGTCCTCCAGTGTCGTCAGATTGTTTTCCTTAACTTCTTCTCGTAGGACATACCTCTTAGCTCTGGAACTAGTCTTGTTGCAACCCTTGTACTTTCTAGTTTCTTTACGTGCTGACTGGTGTGGGTTCCAAACTGGTGCCGCTATACTCCATTATGGGGCGTAACGTACACGGTGTACAGGGTTCTGAACGATCCTTATTAAGATGTCGGAATGCTGTTCTGAGGTTTGCAGGCGCCCATATGCTGCAGCAGTTATTTGGTTGATGTCGCTTCAAAAGATGTGCCTGGTGTTACACTCACCCCAAGATCTTTTTCCTTGAGTGAGGTTTTTAGTCTCTGGCCCTAGACTGTACTCCGTCTGCGGACTTCTTTGCCCTTCCCAATCTTCATGACTTTGCACTTGGTGGGTTGAACTCCAGGGCCAATTGCTGACCAGGTCTGCAGCCTCTCCAGATCCCTTTGTAGCTCTGCCTGGTCTTCGATCGATGAATTCTTCATCAACTTCACGTCATCTGCAACAGGAACACTTCGAGTCTATTCCTTTCGTCATGTCGTTCACAAATACCAGAAACAGCAATGGTCCGGGCCCCTTTGGGAACCCAACTGTCACATGCCCCCGCCTGACACCTCGCCACGTACCATGACTTGCTGCTTTTTTCAGACGTACTCTGATCCAGCGGGACCCCCGTTACCCCCCCGGTCCTCCAGTTTGCATAACTTTTGGTCGAACTGTGTAAAACCCTTTGCAGTCCAAAAATAAAACCCAACCCCTCTCTCTTTGTCTTACTCGTCACCCTGACAAGAACCCAAAAATTGGACACAGTTCCCCGTCCCTGAAACCATTTGGGTTTGTTGAGATCTTTCCCTTTTCTAGGTGTTCCACCATTTTCCCTGATAATTTTAAATTTTGCCACTTCTATATTTTAGGTTCAGTCTGTTCTTTTTTTTAAAATTACACTACTTTTGTTGTTCCATGCCTGGAAATCCCCCCTGTATCGATAGGTGTGTTGAATAGTGTTGTTGGGGATCAACAGCGCCTCTGCTCCTCTCTAAACCCCAGGGAAAAAATTTGGGGTTACACACCATGGTTGTAGTGGGTTTTTTTAGAATTGGTTCAAGGTTGAAGGAGGTTCCACTTTCAGGGGGAAAAATGGGGGGGGAAGAAAAGATGGGTTTGGGAGGTGAGATGGATTTAGTTGGTAGGGGGAAAATGGTCACAGTAGTGATAGTGGCAGATGCTTTAAGTGAAAGTGGCACAGTTCGGGGAAGAAGGGAAAGGGGGGTTAAAAGAAAAGTTAAAAGGTGGAAACGATTCTTTTTTCCAGGAAGAGTGCACTTCATGATTAGTGAGGTTAAGGCAAAATTTTTTCCCCTATAACAAGGGAAAAGAATATTCTAATTGGGGGAATTTCTCGAAGATAATCCCATGTTTTTTGTAAAGAGATAAAAAGGGCAGAGGGGGGCCCTCCCAGGAGGGGGTTTTGGGAAAGTCAGCAAGTTGAAAAATTATGTCGGAAAACGCCCATTATCACTTAATGCTGGGGGTAATAAAGGGAAGGGGCGGGGAGACAGGAGCGTTAAAAAAAGCAGGGGTCATCCAAGAAGTAGGGCCCCATGGAGGGATTCATTGAGATTTTCCCTAGAAAGGAGGGGGAAAATAAGATGTCAGGAAATTTAAAAATTGTCTGACAGGACGAAGGAGTTTTAACCCCTTCATTGATAATACAGATTTATAAAGGGATATGATAAAAGGGGAGGGGGTTATCTTTTTGGGGAGGAGGGTTTTGAAACTGATTGGGGGGGGAATTGAATTTAAGGATTTTAAACATATATTATAGAGGTTGGTGTTTCGGGGAAAATAAGGGAAATTTTTGGGTTTGAAAAAAGGATATTACGATACTTAGGATATGTTTAAAAGAAATATTCAAAATAAAGTTCAGTAAAGGGAAATTAACTGACAACAAAGAGATACCAGAGGGCAACAAGGGCTAGCCCCTTTAAAATTTTTAAAAAAATAAAGAGTCAAGAAAAAGATAGATGAGCTAAGATTTTTGCAGGGCAGGTAATATAGATATTATTGGAAAAGAGGGCCCGGGTTAAATTAAAAGATTGAGAAATGCCTTTTAATGCAACATGGGGTTATAAATTTCCACCTGATAGGCCAAAAGGGGGGTGGAGGGGGATGTATTCAGAGATAATTTAAATTGTGTCTTAGACATGATATAAGATTAAAACATCGAAAAAACTGTTTGGCATGTCGAGGAGTGACAAATTTAAATTTTGGGGGGATTTATACGCCCCAAACCTTGATAGGAGGCAGGGGTGTTATGGGGCGAAATTTAAGGCATCTTTATAGAAAATGTTAGTTAATGCAAGATTTTTAAATTTTGACAAATTTTTGGAAAAATGCGACAGAAAATCTTGAGTCTATGGCCCTTTTTACGATTCAGGATTGTTTTAAAAAAGGTTTTTCAGAACCAACTAGGGAAACAATCGTTGATTTGGTTCTACCAAAAAGAATCATAATTTAAAAATTTGAGGTTAATGATTTGGGGGAAAGGATCACAAATCATTAGTTTCAATATATCATGGAATTACCGATAACGCAATCAAATCTCTGTCCCAGACTTCGCTTGGGGCATGGGGGCGAGAAAATGGGGGGTAATGGGGTGACCTGACAGGCAGGAGGGATCTCGTTTTACCCAAAGACGTTTTTAGACAAAGTTCTAGGGCCCGACAACTTTTGTTCCGAGTAGGAAAAATTTGATCTTAAAAAAATCCAAATGGATGAACAAAGATTAAAACATCTCATTGGCAAAAGAGAGGAAAATAGGCGATCAAAAGAGGGATGGGGAGTTAGGGAAAACAAATATTCAATTAAAGAGAGAAATAAAAAAAAGAATAAGAAAAGCAAAGAGGAAGAGGCTAGGTAGCAAGAGATTTAAAACAACCCAAAAGAGTTATTTAGGATGAGAAAAATTAGGACAGGATATGCCTACTTAAGAGTAATCAGATCAGATCACTGACAGTGATAAGGATATGTATGAAATTTTCACTTATTTCCCCCGTTTTTCCCCAAGAAAATAAGCAAATTTATAAAAAAAGTTTTGAGAACAGGAGATAATAAACTATGCACGATTGCTGTAACTAGTGACATGGTCCCGAAAAACAGAAAAATTAAATTAAAAAACCCCCTGATGAATTGTTTAAGGTGTTAAAGGAGGAAAGGGGAATTAGCATCCCTTTTACCTAATCTTTTCAACATATCACTCAAATTTTCAAGTGCCTGATAAGGGGAAAATGGTGTAATGCTTTAGGGGGTGACAGGTCCTTGGTTTTAACTGTAGCCCAATAAGTCTTACCCCCAAAGGGGAAAATTTTAGGGAATCAAAATTGCTGAAGCAATTGTAGGTTTTGATGGGGAAATGAAGGGTTTAAAATAACTAAAACAGGTTTTAAAAGGGGGCTTTCCTGTCTTACAAATTTTATAACTTTTGGTTTTTTGAGGAGGAAGACGGGGAATGAATATGATATTGTGAAGGAATCAGTGGCTTCTTGGAAACTGGACATGAAAAAAGGGAAATTTTTTTTTCCGGGTAGGGTATTGAAAAGGAAATTGTTTTTGCAAAGGGGGAGAAATCAGAATGGGGCACGTCACGCGGTGTTCCAAGGGGCAGTTTTGGGGCCCCTTGTTGTTCAAATAAAGAAAAGATGGGGGAAAAATACAATAAGAAATTTTCGATGACAGAAAACAGGCCCAAATTTTTTTGAGGGACTAGGGGCACTCCAGGATGATTTGAATAAAGCAATGAATGGTGGAGAAGGGATATTTTATTGACAAATGCAAAAAATAAATGCCGGGAAAAAAATCCAATCCACATATAAACTAAACAAGTGGTCTTAATATTACTGATTCAAAAAATTTAGGGGCTGGATTTTGTTTTTGAAAGGGCTGATTAAGCCTGAGTTTTAAGGGGTTTCTCAGCCCTGTAAAACTTCCCAATAAATTATCAAGGCTGGCCCCCCAGAAAAAAATTTAAAGAATAGAAAAAAAATAATAACAATCAAATATAAACACTTTTTTATTTAGAAATGAAAATATAAAGAAAATAAATATAATTTTTGTTCTACTTTAAAGAAAATGAAAAAGAAAATAAAAAAATATCTGAATTCAAGCTAATATATACAGGACTGTGTCCGATGTTGTTGAACAGGGGGTAGAAATTGTAGCCGTTGTGATGATTTGGGGGGGGGTCACAGATGTTGAGGGCAACCCAACGACAGTTCTTCACCGAGCTCAGCCTTAATACCCAAGAGATAGGAACGACCACCACTGCAAAGATGAGAGGTGGGTTCCCGGGGGACTTTTCAGAATGGATAAAAGGGGGCTGAACTTTGGAATAGTTCGTCTCCAAAACTGTTTTTTTGTTTCCGATGACCGAGCTGACATTCCAAGCAGAAAGAGAAAAGGTTTTCCGCTTTAAAAATACCCCATGATAAGTACAAATTTGACAGGTGATTATCTAAAAAACATAAAGGAAATCAAGGCTGAAAGGAAAAATTTATTGGTAAAATGCCAATATATCCACTAGAAAGGAGAGGTTTTTTCTTTCAGTGTGTGGGGGTTGGGGTCGAGTGATTTTGTTTTAGGATAACCCTTTGTAAAAAGGGGGAACAGCAAG
>NW_027195186.1:0-20000 GCF_038502225.1 Cherax quadricarinatus
GGTGCGTGAGTGGGATTGGTGATGGTAACAGTGTGTAAAGCAACTAACAGACCTATATGCTGGTGTGTACGGGGGTGTTGGTGGGGAGGTGACATGACAGCCGTACGCATGTGTGTGCTGGAGAAGCTATACACTGACTAGTATGTTGGAAGGGAAAAGAAATGATAGTGACTGCTGGAGATAAAGATGAACATTATACATAACATCGCGTGAAGAAACCGGAACGGTCACATTCTTTCACGTTACCATTTTTTTGTGTGTGCAAATTTCTCGTATATTTGTTTTGACTCGAAATACATCCTTCTTTTACACTGATCTGTCTTTGTCTGCATTTTTCCTCTCTCCTAATAAAATATAGTTTGCTTTGAAAGGAAGAACTGTGTAAGATGCTTTGATTACCTGGGCTTGTTCAGGATGGGCCCGATTAGGTCACCTTGAGTTAGGATGGTCTGACTAGATTGGTTACCTTAGGGCCGGCTATGCTGATTAGGCTGGGTTGATTAGTTCAAGTTATAGTTAACTTAGGTAGGTTAGGCTAATTTAGTTTAGATATCTCTTGAGAGAGATAACATAGATTAGTTGGGTAAGATTATATGGATAAAATCAGACCGATTATTTCAGCTAGCTTAGGTGCTCTAGCTAAATAGCACCTTGCCTAGCTTATTCGAGGTTTTAATGCAATATTACCCACATTTTTCCTCTTCCTGTTCGTTATCGAGGTCAGAGACTCAACTAAGGATGTGTTTTGTTACATGACATGAATAAACTGCTTTTAAAATCCAGGAACTTTTTCTCTACGAGTTCAGAAAAATAGGCGGATGACATATGTGGAATTAGAGTGTTATATTTAGGCATTATTATTATTATTATTATTATTATTATTATTATTATTATTATTATGGGAGTCATACAGCGTCTAGACAGTAGGGGTAATTAGGTTTTACACAAGGAAAGCGCAGCCCCAATTCCTTAGATCAAGAGCCCTTCACCCGTCTTAAGGCACCCATCCCCCCCTGAAGAGTGGTGTTAATTAAGCCATAGATTCAGGTTTTCCTGCCTGTGTCACGTGCTGTGGTGATTTGATCCCTAAAATAACGATTCACGTAATCTTAACGTGTATGCTCTGAGATCTGTGTATATACCCTAATGGGTTTCTACCATAGCCTCATATGTTAGCTGTTCATATGTTAGGAGGAGGACAGTTAATTAAAGATACTCTAACAGATTGGTGGATAGTTAAGAGATAAGATTGAAATATTTGTATACAAGATATAAAGATAAACTAAAAGATAAATTGACAAGTCAGATAATAAGTGTTACGAATAGTCAAGATGGATGAATATACACATACAGACATACATAAAAGTGTCAGTAATTTCTACCAGAAAATGTGGACATTTGACAGTTTTTGTTCCTCGGAACCCATTACTGAGCTAGGCTTCAGTGGCTGCCATTATAACCATGAACTGCAACCATGAACTTTTCAAGGGTATTTACAGAGGTGTATATCTGGTTTTTTACTTTTTTAGAAAAACCCACTTGTTAACAATAAAATAGATTGGCTGAATATTTCGACCTCCAACTGATGTTCTCGTCATAATGCTGAAGAAGATCTCGGAGGTTGGTATATACAACCAGTTTCTTCTTGTTTTATTGTCAACATGAGAGTTGTCTCTTAAGAGTGACAAGTATTTATTACACTACAACAACCATTCTGTCAGTGTGTATATACTGAAAGTTTAATTTAGTCCCTATTTTAGGAAATGAAGTATTCGTGACCGGTAGCACACAGGTGCTATGTAGGCTTAATGACCCTCATGTAGTGAACAAGCATTAAACGTAGCAAACCAACTATAAACCTTGTACACTACTGTCTGGTGATCAGCTATTTTATATATTGGATGGAAAACCTGCCACTACATCTTAACATGATTTTCCATTTTTTTATGCGTTGGACTGGAAAGCTAGAGGAAAGCCTCGTCAAACGAGCAAAACCTCCAGCATGTATGACTAAGATCCGCATCTTAAATTCTTTCAGTAGTGTAGAGCTTCGCAATGAATATAAAATCAATAATCAATATTTCTACTAACAACTAAAATACAACCACTACCAAGAACTGCCATTACCAGTAACCGCAATCATTTTTTTTTTTTACCGTCTATCTAGGAAGACCATAATCATTATCGTGGACGCACACCGTGAATATTGCGTCTTTACGTTCATCTCTGATTTATATATTTTTTTGAGACACGGTCGAATGGCAACCAACTAATAATAAATGCTGCTACAATTCCACTCATGAGTATAACAATAATATTAAATAAATAACAAATAACGTGAGGATAATCATGACTGTAATCAGTCTGAAATTGTTTTGGGGATGATCATACAACACAATTTTCGAAACTAGATTTCTCTAGAAGAGGTTAAAAGGCTGAAGGCTGGTGGGTGGTAAACACCTGAAAGTATAGGTTTCTCCACGAGTAGGCTAAAGAAAGTGTACTACTTAAATTAGTGGTAAAAAAATATCAAGCTATATATCACAGCAAGAATGGCCATCTGTCTGGTGTCCTCTATCAGGAAGTCTCCTCATGTACGAAGTCTGAGTTCTTTCTGATGTTATTATTAGTATTATTATTATTAAAAATATAATTTTATTTAGTATGGTTTTGGGGAAGCATCAAAACTGTACGGGTTATACAGGACCTGGGAATGAGAGGACAGCTTCATTTCGATGGATCAAGAGCCTTTCGTGGTCATCAAGGCACGCTCCTGGTGAAGGATCTCTTTGATGATTAAATATTTATAATAATATCGAATTATTAAAAATGCATCCTGAGCAATTTATAAAATAAAAAAAAGATTAGTGATCAAAGTATGTTTCATTACAAATATATCAAACTCCTTTCATGTGTACTACAGTAAACTATAAATAATAAGGCGTAGACTGAATAACACAAGGTATATACACCTAGAGATGTATATCTCGCAGCGTATATATGATGGGAGTTTATTTTCATCCCTATTTTAGGGATTCAAGTTTTCTTGTCAGGTGGCGAAAAGGTTAGGTACAACCGATAAGCTTTAAACCCTATTAACCAACCTAACCAACTAGTCAACAAAAATATTTGCAGTGTTGAGAGATTCCTTTATTTCTCGTTTTAGGGATGAATATATCCTTGATGGTGAACAGGTAACATGTTGCCTTAATGATCCTGGTGTAGTTTACGTGTTTTAAACTTAATAAAGCAATTAACTGGGTCAGAGTGACTACTCTTGGTCCAGCACTAGTAACACAGGATTCTCTCACACGATAAACTTCTCCCTAGGCATGAAGGGCGAGAATGACAAGTAGATTACTTGAGCTAAGTCCCTCGTGAAGAAACGGAAATATTTAATTCTGTTTAGACTTAACGTTGCAATACAGTAGCAAGTCCCCAAATAATCAGTCTGTGGGAATATTTAGAATCTTTGACTAGTCGATCCTGGTGAGTGAGTAGTAGTAGTAGTAGTAGTAGTAGTAGTTAGTAGTTACTAGTGTGTTTACCTGGAGAGAGTTCCGGGGGTCAACGCCCCCGCGGCCCGGTCTGTGACCAGGGCTCATGGTGGATCAGGGCTTGATCAACCAGGCTGTTACTGCTGGCTGCGCGCAAACCAACGTACGAGCCACAGCCCGGCTGGTCAGGTACCGACTTTAGGTGCTTGTCCAGTGCCTGTGTGTGTGTGTGTGTGTGTGTGTGTGTGTGTGTGTGTGTGTGTGTGTGTGTGTGTGTGTGTGTGTGTGTGTGTGTACTCATCTATCTGTAATCTCTTGTCTCACCTGTTTGTGTGTCCGTGCTCGTTATCTAGATATTCGCATTTTCAAATACACTTAATGTAGCTCCACCGAGGAAGGTCGTGTGCCCAGGAAGTAGCAGGATGTAGCTCTCCGGATGGTTACACACAGTCTCTGTAAAAGGAAGCCCCTCAGGGAAGGTTCCTTGATGTTGGTGAGGGGCTCTTGATTTAGGGAATTGGATCTGTGCTCCAGTTCCCCGAATTAAGCCTGAATGCCTTCCACATCCCTCCCAGGCGCTGTATAATCCTACGGGTTTAGTGCTTCCCCTTGATTATAATAATAATAATAATGTAAAAGGAAGCTCGCTACTCTGGGGTCATTAGTTAACCACCTAACGAGTATCGCTTAATTTATGCCGACAACACCGTCGTGATATCCCCATCTTCCTGTTTTACAGTATCTGGTTCATAAATGTGTAGCTTTTGCAGCTGAACGTAACTTATCAATCACTCAAGATAAGTGCATGATCATCTTAACAATTTTAAAGATACTAATTGAAGTAAGACGACTCAGAAAACGTGGTGTCATAAATATTCATGGTCAAAAATTTCTCAGTTTGTGGTATAGGTATCAATATAGTCATTTAAGCTACTTTATTTCGCTTATTGCAGCTTATATTGGAAAAACTTTCGTGCAATCGTTGAAAATCTAAGTCAACCGCAGTGATATTCTGCAGCGGATGTTTGAAAAAATAAATAATTTATCCAGGATTACAAGCTCCTTGATTTTCATAAATGCGATACAGAGACAGTCATGCACGGCTTCATTCAGAATGTCGCGGCCTCCCTCAGTGCACTGATTGTCACAGTAGGTGGAGCCTATCAAATTTCTCATATTATATTGGGAATGACTACTTAAGTTATGCATGCCCGAACTTTTTAAGCCAGTATTTCACACGCATTACCTATTTTAAATATGAGAAACTGAAGGTCGTTGAACGTTTTTCACTGTGACAGGATTGCTGGTATTTCTCAGTCTGTCATGAACATTTCATGCTAGGTAAATCTTATTTACTTACATGCATTTTTTATAATTCTTAATTCTGCAACGTTACCTTTCCAGTTTCCCAGGAGAAAAGGAGGTTCGAGTCCTTCGCCCGTAATTATGAGTGTCTTGGGAAGATAATTAAAACACTTGGAATAAATTGTACGTCGAGACTCTCAGTAGAGATGTTTTGACAAGGACGGTGCTGGCACAAGAACTTTGCTAACTATGTGAAGCTCAACAGTAGTCAGTTTCTAGATGACGCCTGTCTTTTTGGCTGTGATTAGCGTTGACAAGTACTATTATATGTGTGGTGGCTTCAGGAAGTGTAATGGTGCCAGCACACTACCACCTGCTCCTTAAGTCCAACATCTGCTGACTCTTATTTCAAACTTTCTCATTGTGTACGAGCTGCCTTTCACAGTTTTTGCTTACACTTTCCCACAGTGTAGTACATGATTTTAAAGTTTAGCATCAGAGATTTCAGTGTGGAAAAAAAGAACCTTCTATCAATGAATTTATTGTAATTTATTTCAAAATAAATATTGATACGTAAAGTTATTTGTAATTAGCATGTTTTTGTTACCAATGGGAGTATAACTTTTTACATAACGTAAACTTCATGCAGATTCAATAATACATGATTTAAACTTAGTAAAATTACTACTCCCATTGTGTATAGCTGAATCATTTGATAATTGAAGTTTCCATAATGGTGTGAATAATCTTATTTTTCTAAGTCTCAGTTGTCTCATTTTTAAAATCCATTATTGTAACAATGTAACAATGAGATCTGTGGTTCGTCACTGCATAGCTACTTTTTATATCATTTAATACCCAGAATATTATTACAAATTTCTGTGAAGCTTGAGTTGGTTGTTTCAGAGTAGTTGCTTGTAGCCTTGGTCAGTTCACTTCCTCCGAGTCCCACACAATTGTTATTATATCCGTAAAGTTGCAGGATATTTCAAGGTTACCTTGTCGTCCTGCCGTCCAGTTACTGAGATCACCTCACTGGACTAACCTAACTCAGGAACGTTATATCGGTTAGAATATGGTAAGAATTTCAGAGATCATCACCCCAGAGACCCGGTCTCAGACAAGGATTGCCAAGTAGAAAAGAAAAGATTGCAGAATTAAAAACTGTTAAGAAGCAGCCAATAAAGTTAGTTGTATATTGAAGGTAAGAAGAAATGTGTAAATTTTTCATGTTATTTACGTGCTCACGAGACAAAATATAACCATGAAGCTCAAGTATATGGGGTACGTCTGCTGTGATCCATCTGCAAACATTATTAGAAGAAAACTAGTTCTCTGGCGTCCTCTTCATCCGATACATTCCTTTCTGTCTGCTGATGATGACATCAGCTAGAGGTCAAAATAGACAGCCATTCTTCCTCATTTTGCCTCACGTAGATTTTCTCTCTTTCTCGTGTGTATATATTCACATCGAATTCACACCGAATCTAAGATTCTGCCTATGCCAAATTGCATTACTTTTATAAGTCCTTTATGTTAAGTAATATATATGTTAACGAAATTCCGTGGTCGAAGTGTTCCTGGAAATTTTCTGAGTCACTGTTACACAAACTACTTATTGATAAGATGTGTTGCAATACTCACTGGAGGCTCTAGTGAACACACAGCCTCAGAATGAGGACATACCTCTTAAGTTCATATGTGACCCTTTACTAGATCACTAGATTATAGCTGGAGGGGAGGGTGGTGGTGGTGTTTGGCTCTGCTGCTAGTGGTAGTGGTGCTACTTGACTCTCCTGGTGGTAGTGCTGCTCAGCTTTGTTGGTGGTGGTGATGCTTGGCTCTGGTGGTGGTGGTGCATGGCTCTGGTGGTGCTGCTGCAGTGCTCTGTTGGTTGTGATGGTGGTGATTGTGCTGCTTGGATCTGGTGAGGATTGTGCTTGGTTCTGATGATGTGCTTAGCTCTGTTGGTGGTGGTGCTATTGCTGCTTGGCTTGGTGGTGGTGTTCGGCTATGATAGTGCTTTTGCTAAGTTCCGGTGATGCTACTGATTAAGGCCCTTCAAGTGGAGGACCTAGATGCAAAATATTGGATTCGCCAGCCCCTTCCTCGGATCAAACATGCTTACCTTCCATTCTCCAGGGCTCTATGAATATTTGTAGTTCAGAGCTTCCCTGTGAATATAACAACAACGAACTCACATACACAGTATGTACTAAGTGATTTAGACAGACTCGGTGGTGATAATACAAATTGCTTATGAATTTATGATATGATCTTATCATATTTACACGAAGCATTCCCTTCCTTTACATAACGCCATGCTAATATTAAAAATGTTTACCCCCCCAAATATCTTTTATATTGTTGCTCAACACACCTCTACTGATGACTTGTGTGTCAACATCTTAGTGAACTAAGTAACAGACGATTTACGGCCATGATATCTGTTTGGTAAGGCTCTGAGGCAAGCATTTATCTACCATAGCGAAGTAGCCTTGAGACTAGCCATTCCCTTGGTAAACAAAAAGCTCTTGCTCAAAGTATGTTGTGCTGATGATATCATCCTACATTCTTCTTGCAGTATTTCAAAATAGAAACTTACACGCTTATAATTCTATGGCCTTGGTACGTAGTGATAATAAACAATTATATTCAGATCATGAAACAAACATGCCATGGCTTCAGAACAAATTCAGCACGGCCTGATTTACTCTTTAAAAGATAGCCTTAGGCTCTTTAAAAGACGGTTTTCAGAATGAGCACAAGCGCTTGGCATTAGGTTATGAATCTCATACTGGAATGCATGTCAGTTTTAACATCATTACAGAACAAGTAATAGATCCCCTGAAAGTATAGATACAACGGTCACCTGACCGAATAGATCCATAGATAACCTGACAGTATAGATCCAAATACTACCTGACAGCATAGATCCATAGATCACTAGTCAGTATGGATCCATTGACCACCTGGCAGTGTAGATCCACAGAGCAACTGACAAGATGGAAGCATATTATCGTCTAACAAAGAAGTACTTGTCACTCCCACTTATTCTCCTTTATAACTAACTGCCTTTGGCCCTCCCTCCCTTCCGTCCAGCTGGTCACCTATAAAAGCATCTCGTATCTAGGGATGAACATATGATTAAAAACCCTAAAATTAGAAGCTTCGGCTTTTGATAACTCAGATTTTTTGCAATTCTGCCTTAGGTCTATCACACATTTCTTCAGTACGTATTAATAATAATGTATATGTAATTCATGCATATGAACCCACAGGTGAGTTGTGTTTTTTTTCAATTTTTGAAGTGGTGTCAGTCGTTTCTCCCTAGCGTCACTGGTGAGTACTTGTTTCTTTCGCACGCTTCTGTACCTGAAGTGGACGTCCATCGCTTATCTTGCATTCTAAGAGGGTGTCCAGTAAGTTGCTACTATTAGAGAAATTAAAAATGGCAAAAATTACATATCGATTGACATTTGGGAATGATGGTATTACATGCATCGGTAACTATGGTTCCAGATTGACGTTAAATGCCCCTTACATGTTGTCGGTACTCCTGGCAATATATAAAGCGGAGCAGATTCATTTATCAACAAGCTTATGTACAATAAGAGATGTGTATCCTTCGGTACATATACTGAGATATACACTTCTCCGTATACAGGTTATACACATCCACAGTGAACTATCCGATATGTGTGATCTTAAAAAGATTTTCACAAAATCCGAAGAAATAAAACTTTATTGTTGGAGAGGGTATATTTCTTAATTTGCTAATGCAGTCGCATGCTGTTTCACGAATTATTTATAACTTTTATTTCTTTCATATACCTTTTAAAATTATACATGTGAAGAGGGTATATGTATATTCGGAGAAGTATATATCTCTTAGTATATATATACACAGACTTTGCTTTAATCCAACAACGACCTGCCAGTGAACATCGAAATGCAACCTTAGTGACCCTCATGCAGTTTGTAGGCTTTAAATCTAACAACCCTAAAACTGCACTGGTCTTGCAATAACTATAAATGTAAGTAACCATAAGTAATCACAAATAGTTTTGTATGAGCTGCCAACCCATAATCAAGAGGCCACCAAACCATGTCAGTCTGCCTCTGCCTCACCTGATTTTCACCAACAGTTGTCTCTGTTATTACTTACACTTGTGTGGACGTTCACCGTCATAAATACATAGATACCGTCGGACATAAATGGTTAATATTACACTTAAACTCGTATATAAATGGCTAAAGAAATACAAATATGGTATTGCTGACGAGGAGATATATGGAGTAGCGCTGAATGGCACGACGAGGATCTTTGTCAAGTTTAATTTGGCAAGTGTGTATGAGGCGGTAGTCGACAAGTACCAGGAGGTTACTTTGACAGTTAACTCCGCTGTGACCGTGCGACTTCACGACGTTTCTCGCCATTACACATGGGTTAAGATTAGAAATGTGCCATTCGAGGCGGATGATTCTGACATCCGTCTTGCGATGGGCAAATATGGTACAGTACATATGGCCACTGTTGGGAAGTGGGCCACTGGGCCATACGCAGGGAAACTCGAAGGAACGTATTCTGTGAAGATGACGTTACGTTACCCTATTCCGTCGTACGTAGTGCTGCCAGAATTTCGTACCCAGGTGTTTGTGACATACGCTGGGCAACGCCGGACCTGTCGGTTATGTGGGTCATATGATCACCTAGCGGCTCTGTGTGAAAGGAGGCGTGGCAACATGGAACAAAGGCAACGACATACAGCAATAGAGAAGAGTGAGGATTTGCCTTATGTGACTCTGCCTACACAAGGTGGGTCCTGGAGTGAGGAGGTCGAGAGAGCGGAGGAGATGGAGTCAGCAGGTGTGACGAGGGGGGGGGACACCCCTTCATTGAACGCAGCTCAGGTGTTGGAAGAGGACACCCCGACTGCGAGTGCTAGCGATGTGGAAGACTCATTAGCCATGGCTTTAAATGTGTTATTGGCTGACAAGAGTCTTGGGAAGGTTGGGAGTCCAGATCTAGTTCTTGGGTCTGTTGTGGATCCGGGCGTGGAACAGGATCTGAGGTCTGCGCAATGTGATAAGAATCTTTTGATGCAAGCTGTGGAGGTGGAGGTCCACCGGGACAATGTATCAGACGACATGATGGAAGCAGAGGGAGCATCACGGAAGCGCGCTGCTGCACTGTCTGACTCCGAGGACGTGATCACGCCTGCTCAGCGCACTGGCAAAAAGTCCTGGGCGGATGTTACGCAGAGAGGAAACAGCGGCCCTACGGGGCAGGAGTTGGTTAAGAGCGTTTCTAAAGGGGGGGAGAGGGACCGAGGTGTCACGAAACGATCTGGTGGCAAGACAGTACCAGGGTCAAGAAGGAAAACCACTCTGTAAGCTTCAAGTGCATGACATTGAACATTAATGGATTGAGATCAGAGAGAAAGTGTGTATGGTTTAGTGAATATTTGGTGCGTAATAGTGTTGACGTGGTGTTCGTGCAGGAACACAACTACAGACCAGGTTATGAGTTGAAGGTAAATGGGTATAATGTGTATGTGGAGCATGCGATAAGGTTGAAAGGAGGAGTTGCCATCCTGGTAAGGGAAACTAGCCCGTTCGTAGTGAGGCATTGTGAGGGGGGGGAGGGGAGGGTGATTCGTGTAGATGGGTGGTGGGGTAGGGTACAGATGAGTTTGGTGTGTGTGTATGGTCCAGCAGAGGGAGATGTGCGTATTAAGAATAAATTTGTGAAGGATGTCTTAGTATATTATTTGCGTGCTTTGCCGGGTGTAGCTGTAATTGGTGGTGATTGGAATTGTGTGATAAGGCGTAAGGATGTGGAACCTAGAGGGGCAGGGTATTGTTTGGGGATTTTGGGGGAATTATTAAATGGAGTGGGGTTAATGGACGTTGGACGGGGTGGGGTTGTAGAACATACTTTTGTTAGACGTGGATATGCGGCAAGACTGGATCGATTGTATGTGCCCCGAACAGTAATAGTGAGCAGAGTGCGTGTGGTGGACGCGGTTTTTTCGGATCACAGAGGAGTAATGGTGGACCTAGAATGGGAGGGATTGCCTAGAAGGGGTCAAGGTTATTGGAAGTTAAATGTGAGGCTTTTGCAGGGTGAGGAATGTTGTCAGTCTTTTGCGCAATTGTGGGAACGGTTGGTGGATGAGGCGCCGGGGGATGATGAACTGGTAAATTGGTGGGATTCGGTGGCTAAAAATCGTATCAGAGAATATTATATTTGTCGTGGGAGGGAAGATAATCGGTTAAAGTATGGGTTTCAAAGATATCTTGAAGGGCAGCTGCGGGACTGTTATGCAAGAGGAGGAGCAAGCTATCCAGTGCAGGACATTGAGGGTTTAAAGGAGAGTATTAGGGTATTGCAAAACGAGCGTTTTGATGGTGTGCGAATTATGGGAGGATTGGAAGAAGTGCTATGGGGTGACCGGCCGTCGGCTTGCGTGTTAAGAGGCCAGAGAAAGAGGAGAGTGACGATGGAGATGATGGGGTTAAACGTACATGTAGGGATGGAAGGGTATAGAGCGGGTCAAGCATTGGTAACGACAGAGGGTATGAGTGGATATGTAGACGCTTGGTTTAAGTCATATACGCAAAGTGTGGGCTTCCGTGAGGTGGCATTGAGGGAAATGGGAGAGTATGTGCAGTGTGAGCTTGATGGTCAAGATCGGGTGACATTAGGTGGGCCGATTACGGAGTGTGAGATTTGGCAGGCGTTGTCAGGAGTAAGTTTGGGAAAAGCGCCGGGTATAGACGGACTGCCAAATGATTTCTACGTAAAGAATTGGGGGGTTCTGAGGTTTTTTTTTAGTAAGGCTGTTTAACATACTTAAGGCGGCTGAGGTAATGGGAGAGCAGCAACGGACGGCCGTTGTGGTGTTGGTGCCGAAAGGGGAGCAGTCAACGGTAATGGATTATCGGGCACTTTCGCTTATGTGTGGAGATTATAAGTTGTTTGCGAGAATATTAGGGAACAGAATCAAGAGGGTAATAGGCAAGGTAATTGATAAGGGGCAATATGGGGTGCCAGGAAGGTCGATGTATGAAGGGCATGGCATGATTCGAGAATTTATAGAGAAACAGGGGGAGTTGGGTGATGGAGGTGTATTGGCGTTAGATTGGAAGGCTGCTTATGATAGTGTAGAAAGGGAAGCGTTATGGAGGTTTATGCGTTGGCAAGGTTTTGGGGAAGAAATAATATCTTGGGCAAAATTATTGTATCAGGGGGCATCGATGAGGGTGCAGGTTAATGGGAGGCTGGGAGTTAAAATACAGATGCGACGGGGACTGCGCCAAGGCTGCCCACTATCACAAATATTGTTTGCGTGTATACAGGATCCGTTTTATAGGGCCATTCGGAGGTGTGTTGCGGGAGGTGGGGAGGGTACTGACCGGGGGGAGGGGGGGGCTGGTATCGTAGGTTATGTGGATGACACGACTGTTTTGGTGAGAGGTAATGGGGATTTGCTTAGGGTGGGTAAGGTGGTGGATGTGTTTGGGGAGGCTTCAGGTATGAAAATTAATGTTGAGAAGACTAAGTTTCTAGACTTAAGGGATAGTACAAATGGGGATGAGGTGGTAGGGGGTGGGTGGAAGGTGGTGGATCAACTAATGATATGTGGGATAATTTATGTGAGAAATACACGGGTGGCTCAAGAGGTGAATTCGGTGAGAATAGTGAATGGAGTATTGAAAAGACTTGGTGGTTTGAGGGCGGCGCAACTAACGCTGCATCAAAGAGTAATAGTGACGAACGTGCTATTGTACAGCAAGATATGGCATGTCGTTGTCATGTACCCGCTGATGAGACGTGAGGTGAAGCGTTTACAACATGGGGTTTTTAGGTTTATATGGGGATCGGGCTGCGAATGGTTAAGTAGAGCGGTGTTAACACTTCCGGTCAGTCGAGGAGGGCTGGGACTTTTACCTCTGGAAAAAAGGATGATGAGCGTGTACCTAAAACGAAGTTATATAAGGGAGGGGTGCGGGAGGGGAGGTGGACTTGTGAGAGTACGTAAGGATATGCAACGGTGGTGGGGGGGTAGGGATTTAATAGTTGGTGAGGCCATGTTGAGGTTATTAATGACAGTGAGGGATCCGTCGTGTGTTAAATTGCGGGTCCTCGAAGGAGTGGAAGGTAGGTCAGTGGTGGCTGCTGTTGAAGGGGCATACCCTATGTATGCGTGGAACGAAATATGGACGCGTCTAAAACAATTACGTGTAAAACCGGGTGTTCGGGAGGTAATGTTTAGATTTTTACATGGGATTTTGCCGTCTGGGGTTGTCCTATTCAATAGGAGGATAAGGGAGGGAGGGGAATGTAGAGCGTGTGGAAGCATGGAGACAATTTTGCATGCGGTATATTTTTGTGACTGTATAGAAGTGGTGCGGGTCTGGTTAGGAAAGGTGTTCAGGTTAGTGGGTGGGGGAGGATTGCAGGTGTTGCGGGCTTTAAGTTTGGATATAGGAGGGGTGAGTAAGATGGTGGAGAATGCAGTGGCGTATTTGGTCACGGATTTTATATATACGTCATGGGCCATGAGGGAGGTGGGCGTGGATGAGAGGATAAAGGTGTTAGCTGCGACATTTTACAGAACTAAGTGTCGTAATAGGGAAATTTATGTAGGGAATTGGGAGAATGCGTTTACTGAGGGCTATCGGAGTTTTAGGTTGAGGGATTTATGGGATTTAAGTGCAATGTAAGGGGTCGCGGCGGGCTGGCTTCCCAATGAGGACAGTGTGAAAGGGTTTAGTGCGGAAGAGAATGAATATAGTACTGAGACATAAGTGCCTTTGACTGTATGATGAGCGGGTTGTGTGTTGTGAACGATACACGTTCTACAATTTAATTATTAATTATGCTAATGACAAAGGACGACAGACGTCGTAATGTGATGGAATATTATATATCTGCAACGAAATTATTGGTATGTGTGTAATGAAATGACAAAATGGGTGCACTGTGTGAATGTGAAATATATATATACACATGAAGTATTGCGTGTGGTAGGAAGGCTTCAGTATTTATCGAGGTGTGAAGATCATGCACTGTTATGTTTTGTGCTAACACTTACATCTTAGTAGTGGTTTTAATGATATGGGCGAAATATTTTTAGAAAGCTTGACTTATCCTGTTTTCTTAATACATATTGTTTTTTCATGGGAGCTCTATAGAGCCCGTAGGTTTAGGTTACCATTGAATTGATATATATTATAGGGTAATTGATGGAGACATAGGATTAGGTATTTGTGTTTTCACTGGTTGTGTTGTAAAGTGTATGTAACATATGTATATATTTATACCTTCCTCGAGAAGGTGATATGTTTGGGTGTTTAGTAGATATACGTTGTACATGAATCATG
The DNA here is from genome assembly GCF_038502225.1 of Cherax quadricarinatus. Taxonomy (NCBI): domain Eukaryota; kingdom Metazoa; phylum Arthropoda; class Malacostraca; order Decapoda; family Parastacidae; genus Cherax; species Cherax quadricarinatus. The sequence continues at coordinate 14,196 of NW_027195186.1, forward strand.
TAGAATTGAATTTTATATTATCTCAATACATTGAGTGATACTGAACGTATCATGTTGTTCAATATGGAATAATGAAAGTATTTCATACAATATACAGTTACATATAAAGATTGTTACGTGTCAGGTGGCTTGACATGCAAGAAGGGGGGGGGGGTAGGGTTTTCAGAATGTAAGGTGTACATTCCGTGGCAGGATGTACAATGTAAGGTGTACATTCCGTGGCAGGATGTACAATCAGGAATTAGATGTACTTGCCAAGGAGTCTTTAGGTTAGATTTAGTGTTCCAGACATAATGTCATTACTTCAAGGATTGGAATGGTCATTGTTTACTGTACAGATTTGTCTTTCAGATGTAATATGTTAATTGGAAAGTACATGTACTATGCAGAATTTTTCATCACTGTTTTCACTATGTAAATTGTCGTTTATTTTTATGTACTATGTATGTCTTTTCAATAAAATATAAAAAAAAAAAAATCAAGAAGCCACCAAACCATGTCAGTCTGCCTCTGCCTCACCTGATTTTCACCAACAGTTGTCTCTGTTATTACTTACACTTGTGTGGACGTTCACCGTCATAAATACATAGATACCGTCGGACATAAATGGTTAATATTACACTTAAACTCGTATATAAATGGCTAAAGAAATACAAATATATGGCTAACTAGAGGCCACTACAAAAGTTCGCGACCACGCAAGAATATCGTTACAACAATTTTTGCTCTTCTTACATTCTAAGTCCTTGAATCAGATGTTGATTACTACAGGTAGAGGCTTGACTTGCGTCTTATCAGTACATAATAACATTACTGCATCTCAGCTGTGCAATCGTAGTATGCGCCGCCTCACTACCAAGCGGAAGATACAATAGGCTTCCTGTCTCCTCCATCTTACCGTTACGGCCTACTGAGGAACTACAATGAACTTCCAATAGACCAAAAAGGCTGTTTGGTGCTCTAGTTTACTGACTGTGAAATGTTTTCAACGCCTTTTGTCAATACATCCCAGTTTCTTCATAGTGGGGAGGGGGAGTTAAGAGTTTCTAATATATTTTACAGTGAGACTTTCAACACGGCTATTAAAATATTGTAATCATATTAACGTATTGTTGTGCTCTTTAAGGCACCTGAGTTCTTAGATTAAGTCTTGGATACGTTGTGTGTTGGCAGGCGGAAGCCACGCCTAGTTATATGTCAGATGTTGTATCATGTTGTATAATACGTGATTGCTTGTGTATGTGTGTATTTCTGTGTGCTTGTTTTTGTCACATTGTTTATTTGTATAGTTGTTTATATTTTCCTGTGTTTTGACTTTATTATTTATTTATATAATAATCTAGTTAGTGCCTGGTATCTCGTTGACATTATTTTATGCACCCATAACTATTTTGTACCTGAGTTTTCAATAAAATATAAAAAAAATCATGTTAATGGACGAAGAGGTATCTGAATTATTTTAAAACAAACAGCAGAATGTAAACTTTGAAGATACCGAGAAAAGAACCTTGAAAGTCTCGTGTAAACTTTTGATATTGAATAAATTATATTGTCCCAAATACTACAATATATTTTGTAGTGAATAGCCCACATGGGTTTAGCGCCTAACATGAATTGTTATAATGGTCGATTATCAGATCTTTCCTTGGAAAGTCGTACATAACTACGTCACAGAAAGCTTGGTACAAAATGCATCATTATCTAGGGCATAGCTATTGGTTCACTTGTATGGGTTAAGCGCTTAATCAGTGGATTAAATAGCGTGGTCCAGACGGTACTTTTAAAATCAATGTTATAAGAGTTCATATACCCACTTTGCTGCGATACGATACTCTACTTCCAACACTTCCCCAATGGGGTGCCAGTACCTGGTTACCACATGGAGAAGACCCAGGCCGGGACCAACCAGACATCCACACGGCCAATATACAGCGTCTTCACTTATATCACAAATCACGGACATAAAATTGTTAAGAATAAGTGCGCGCCACTTACTGGGAGAAATTAATTGATTGTACACTAAATTTGGGCATAGCTCTTAAATTCACATTCGCGAGATATTGGTCTAGACCCCGAATGAGAAGTCAGAATGAAATTGAAAATGTTTACAAACGTATAGGAGAAAACGTTTCCATGTAGGACGGTAGTTAGGCATTGAATAAGGGATGAAGCTTTATCCTGAGACATACGCGAATTTTAGGACAAACATTGTACTATGTATGAAAATTTCATCAGCTGTTAAATAAACAGTTTCTTTATAAAATCTCTACATATATTTATTTTTGTTCATTTGATCATGTAAGGATTTCTAAATCTACACAATTTTATTTTACAAACTACCCTAAGTCAAATTTTAGAATCACAGATGAAGACGTATTTACGAATTAATACATTCATGGACATGATGCTGAAGGCTATATCTTCCTTATTTTGTTGGATATATTTTTATGTAGAGTTTGCCTATATTCTGAAAGCTAACTAAACACAACCAACTGGACTTCTAACATTCCGTTGCACGCTTAATTATGAACATATATGATAAATAAAACATTAATTTACGATGAATATATAATTATTCGACGTCTTCCATGAGAGTGGAGACTGCGTGTGTTAAAGCAACAAAATATTCGCTGAGGGTTAAATACCAACTTCATGGAGACATTGCCCTCTCAAAGAGACTGAAGCAAGTGGAACGAAAAAGATCGTTAATCATTCAGTCTGTCATCTCATTCCCTGAAGGAAATATAAGTGAAAGTAAAAGACGGTAAAACTATGACAATCAGAAGCGTTTAGTCCTTTGTTATATGTAGTAAGAAAAATGAGCACTTCATGGCGTGGTCACTGGTCAGCCTCAATGGATACCATGACAATCGATTTTTTCAGCTATAAAAGTCTGTTGAATAGGAATCTTGACCTGATGGCGGCTCATGGAAACTCAGTTGAAATCGAGAGTTTAGTAAAAACTACATTCGTGGCAAAATTCTCAAAAGCGAGCCAAGATTAGGTGATTGTATCTAACAGGTGTTTGTATTAAACCAGGCTCTCGAAACACTGCACTTCCTAGTGAAAGCAAATCTGTCATTAGAAAAAATTACTCATTGTTTTAGCAATCAGTAATTGTTGGTGCACCGTACCAGCAACATGACGTGAGCGTCGCCTAAGTAACTGTTTATGGTAACGTTATGGGAAAAGGAAAGTGAAACACTAAACTAAATCTTGAGTTTTAGGACAGTAGGGATAGTACTTAACATTCATGGGTAGAATGCTAAACCCACAGTGTGATATCAGGCAGCACCTGAGGAAATGGGAGACAATCAAATTCAAATGAGAAGGTCAGGTCCAGTTCGGTGGATCAAGATATCCTCACCGGCATCTAGGAACCTCCCTTTAAGAGTTGATATATTTTCTTCTAACCTGTGAATCAACTTCTGAATAAGGAAACTATTGAAGATTACGTCTAAAATTTCGGCAAAGTCGGTCAAATAAGCCAAATTGTCAAAAAATAGGCCATTCATAAAAATGTTTTTGTGAACTAGCATGATATACAGATTTGTAATTTTTCATCAAAACTAAATCTCAGTTCCAGCGAGGATGAACATATAAATCTTAGGGACTCTGGGCCCCTCGGCTGTGAAATTTGTGAAACGTCGTAATTCGGCCATCGTGAGTATTCTCATGCCTCACTCTTCGAAATAGAACATTTTTATTGTGTACCTTATTTTTGTTTCCACTCCTATTTGATCTTACTTATTTTTTTTTTTTACTTGCTGTTATTTATCACGCCGTTTTCATAATACGAACTTGGTGATACATACAAATAATAACCATAATGCTAGAGGTAGTTACCAACTTTTATTGTATTATAATTTCATTATGAAATGGGAAAACAGGTGAGGTTATTTATTGAATGCTTATTATACATCCAAAAATAAATTTTCCAGCAAAAACTTTGCATTTCTTCAGGACATTGATGAGTAAAGACACATGATTTTATATATTGTTTTGACTACCGCTATCACTTTATGGTCTCTGGTGGAATATAAAAGTTTACAAATCTTTGTTATGCACTTTTAACGTGACTACAGAGGTCTGTGAAGAATGTCATTGTTACAGACTCCAGTTTCCAGTCTTTGACTCCCCAGGGCATCGTGGAATAGTTGAAAACATCGCCAAGATTGAAACAATAGGCATCATTACTGAAGATTATTATACTTTTAAATCCATGACTCGTGAGTCATATAGCACTATCAAACTTCTTTATTTTTACTGATTCTGCTGTTATTAGTTTTTACATTATAACTTTTGTTATGTCATAAGTTGTATGCACAGTAACAAACGTATTAACACTGGATTACAGTAGGTCACAGAGCATCGACCCCTCAAGGGAGGTTCCTTGACGCTGGTGAGGGGCTCTTGATCTAGGGAATTGGATCTGTGCTCCAATTCCCTGAATTGAGACTGAATACCTTCCATTCCCCCACCCCCATACGCTGTATAATCCTACGGGTTTAGCGCTCCCCCATGATTATAATAATAAAAGAGCATCGACATGATATTGAAGGGCTCTTGATTCAGGGAATTGGAACTGCCCTCTCTTTCCTTGGATCAAACCTGATTACCTCCCATTCCCTAGGTGTTTTATGACCCTTATGAGTTTAGAGCTTTCCTATGAATAGTATATTAATGTATATATGTATTTCTTTCAAAGGTTTTGATAATTTAGAAATTGACTGAATTCAAAACTCGAAGAGAATAATTGCATATCTCGCATGAATATAGAACAGATAGTTATTGGTGCATGATAACGTCAAGAGTTCAGTATCACCGTCACATTAAGAGCTCAGTATCACCGTCACATCAAGAGTTCAGTATCACCGTCACATCAAGAGCTCAGTATCACCGTCACATTAAGAGCTCAGTATCACCGTCACATTAAGAGTTCAGTATCACCGTCACATTAAGAGCTCAGTATCACCGTCACATTAAGAGCTCAGTATCACCGTCACATTAAGAGCTCAGTATCACCGTCACATCAAGAGTTCAGTATCACCGTCACATCAAGAGCTCAGTATCACCGTCACATCAAGAGCTCAGTATCACCGTCACATTAAGAGCTCAGTATCACCGTCACATTAAGAGCTCAGTATCACCGTCACATTAAGAGCTCAGTATCACCGTCACATTAAGTGCTCAGTATCACCGTCACATTAAGAGCTCAGTATCACTGTCACATTGGAAATATGAACACACATGCAGTATAATGTGATCCTTTATTGACAACGTTTCACCCACACAGTGGGCTTTTTCAAGTCACACAGATCTGTGTGTGACTTGAAAAAGCCCACTGTGTGGGTGAAACGTTGTCAATAAAGGATCACATTATACTGCATATGTGTTTATATTTCCACTGTGTCGGTATTTGATACCATTTATTTCCATCACTGTCACATCACGAACTAACCAATTGTTCCAACAACTGAATCACTTTAACTTCAGTCTCATAAACAGTTCTACGTGATTCTGCACTAGATTCACACAGTCAAGGATTCCTGTGATATTTTTAGCTTATCACTGGTGGTCGAGTGAGCTATGACAATTTATGAACAATACAGCTTTGCGTATTTTTTCTTAACCTCTTTATTACTTATGACATTGCAAAGTGGAAAGTGATAGTGGGACGTTGGTTACTAAGTGAGGGTAATGCTAACACACGTCATGGCTTCATATCAAGTGTAAATAAAAGTCCTTAAGTTCTACCTCAACTTTATATAACTTTGGTTAGACTTCATTTAGATTATGCTGCTC
>NW_027195186.1:25000-47500 GCF_038502225.1 Cherax quadricarinatus
CGTGTATGCACCGGGAGAAGAGAGAAGTGTAGAGGAGAGAGAGAGATTCTGGGAAATATTGAGTGAATGCGTGGGGAGTTTTGAATCAAGTGTGAGAGTAATGGTGGTTGGGGATTTCAATGCTAAAGTGGGTAAAAATGTTATGGAGGGAGTAGTAGGTAAATTTGGGGTGCCAGGGGTAAATGTAAATGGGGAGCCTTTAATTGAGCTATGTGTAGAAAGAAATTTGGTAATAAGTAATACATATTTTATGAAAAAGAGGATAAATAAATATACAAGGTATGATGTAGCACGTAATGAAAGTAGTTTGTTAGATTATGTATTGGTGGATAAAAGGTTGATGGGTAGGCTCCAGGATGTACATGTTTATAGAGGGGCAACTGATATATCGGATCATTATTTAGTTGTAGCTACAGTTAGAGTAAGAGGTAGATGGGAAAAAGATGAAGGTGGCAACAACAAGTAAGAGGGAGGTGAAAGTGTATAAACTAAGGGAGGAGGAAGTTCAGGCGAGATATAAGCGACTATTGGCAGAAAGGTGGGCTAGTGCAAAGATGAGTAGTGGGGGGGTTGAAGAGGGTTGGAATAGTTTTAAAAATGCAGTATTAGAATGTGGGGCAGAAGTTTGTGGTTATAGGAGGGTGGGGGCAGGAGGAAAGAGGAGTGATTGGTGGAATCATGAAGTACAGGGTGTGATAAAAGAGAAAAAGGTAGCTTACGAGAGGTTTTTACAAAGCAGAAGTGTTATAAGAAGAGCAGAGTATATGGAGAGTAAAAGAAAGGTGAAGAGAGTGGTGAGAGAGTGCAAAAGGAGAGCAGAGGAAAGAGTGGGAGAGGCACTGTCAAGAAATTTTAATGAAAATAAGAAAAAATTTTGGAGTTAAACAAGTTAAGAAAGCCTAGGGAAAGTATGGATTTGTCAGTTAAAAACAGAGTAGGGGAGTTAGTAGATGGGGAGATGGAGGTATTAGGTAGATGGCGAGAATATTTTGAGGAACTTTTAAATGTTGAGGAAGAAAGGGAGGCGGTAATTTCATGCACTGGCCAAGGAGGTATACCATCTTTTAGGAGTGAAGAAGAGCAGAATGTAAGTGTGGTGGAGGTACGTGAGGCATTACGTAGAATGAAAGGGGGTAAAGCAGCTGGAACTGATGGGATCATGACAGAAATGTTAAAAGCAGGGGGGGTATAGTGTTGGAGTGGTTGGTACTTTTGTTTAATAAATGTATGAAAGAGGGGAAGGTACCTAGTGATTGGCGGAGAGCATGTATAGTCCCTTTATATAAAGGGAAAGGGGACAAAAGAGATTATAAAAATTATAGAGGAATAAGTTTACTGAGTATACCAGGAAAAGTATATGGTAGGGTTATAATTGAAAGAATTAGAGGTAAGACAGAATGTAGGATTGCGGATGAGCAAGGAGGTTTCAGAGTGGGTAGGGGATGTGTAGATCAAGTGTTTACATTGAAGCATATATGTGAACAGTATTTAGATAAAGGTAGGGAAGTTTTTATTGCATTTATGGATTTATCAAAGGCATATGATAGAGTGGATAGAGGAGCAATGTGGCAGATGTTGCAAGTATATGGAATAGGTGGTAAGTTACTAAATGCTGTAAAGAGCTTTTATGAGGATAGTGAGGCTCAGGTTAGGGTGTGTAGAAGAGAGGGAGAATACTTCCCGGTAAAAGTAGGTCTTAGACAGGGATGTGTAATGTCACCATGGTTGTTTAATATATTTATAGATGGGGTTGTAAAAGAAGTAAATGCTAGGGTGTTCGGGAGAGGGGTGGGATTAAATTATGGGGAATCAAATTCAAAATGGGAATTGGCACAGTTACTTTTTGCTGATGATACTGTGCTTATGGGAGATTCTAAAGTAAAATTGCAAAGGTTAGTGGATGAGTTTGAGAATGTGTGTAAAGGTAGAAAGTTGAAAGTGAACATAGAAAAGAGTAAGGTGATGAGGGTATCAAATGATTTAGATAAAGAAAAATTGGATTTCAAATTGGGGAGGAGGAGTATGGAAGAAGTGAATGTTTTCAGATACTTGGGAGTTGACGTGTCGGCGGATGGATTTATGAAGGATGTTAATCATAGAATTGATGAGGGAAAAAAGGTGAGTGGTGCGTTGAGGTATATGTGGAGTCAAAAAACGTTATCTATGGAGGCAAAGAAGGGAATGTATGAAAGTATAGTAGTACCAACACTCTTATATGGATGTGAAGCTTGGGTGGTAAATGCAGCAGCGAGGAGACGGTTGGAGGCAGTGGAGATGTCCTGTCTAAGGGCAATGTGTGGTGTAAATATTATGCAGAAAATTCGGAGTGTGGAAATTAGGAGAAGGTGTGGAGTTAATAAAAGCATTAGTCAGAGGGCAGAAGAGGGGTTGTTGAGGTGGTTTGGTCATTTAGAGAGAATGGATCAAAGTAGAATGACATGGAAAGCATATAAATCTATAGGGGAAGGAAAGAGGGGTAGGGGTCGTCCTCGAAAGGGTTGGAAAGAGGGGGTAAAGGAGGTTTTGTGGGCGAGGGGCTTGGACTTCCAGCAAGCGTGCATGAGCGTGTTAGATAGTGAATGGAGACGAATGATACTTGGGACCTGACGATCTGTTGGAGTGTGAGCAGGGTAATATTTAGTGAAGGGATTCAGGGAAACCGGTTATTTTCATATAGTCGAACTTGAGTCCTGGAAAGGGGAAGTACAATGCCTGCACTTTAAAGGAGGGGTTTGGGATATTGGCAGTTTGGAGGGATGTGTTGTGTATCTTTATAAGTATATGCTTCTAAACTGTTGTATTCTGAGCACTTCTGCAAAAGCAGTGATAATGTGTGAGTGTGGTGAAAGTGTTGAATGATGATGAAAGTATTTTCTTTTTGGGGATTTTCTTTCTTTTTTGGGTCACCCTGCCTCGGTGGGAGACGGCCGACTTGTTCTATATATATAGATATATATATATATATATATATATATATATATATAGATATATATATATATATATATATATATATATATATATATTCTTTCTTTCAGCGCACCAGCCGTATCCCACTGAGGTGGGGTGGCCCAAAAGGAAAAACAAAAGTTTCGCCTTTTGGGCCACCCCACCTCAGTGGGATACGGCTGGTGCGCTGAAAGAAAGAATATATATATATATATATATATATATATATATATATATATATATATATCTGAGAGAGATAGAGCAAAGGAAGGGGTAGCAGTAATGTTGAATGATCAGTTATGGAAGGAGAAAAGAGAATATGAATGTGTAAATTCAAGAATTATGTGGATTAAAGTAAAGGTTGGATGCGAGAAGTGGGTCATAATAAGCGTGTATGCACCTGGAGAAGAGGGGAATGCAGAGGAGAGAGAGAGATTTTGGGAGATGTTAAGTGAATGTATAGGAGCCTTTGAACCAAGTGAGAGAGTAATTGTGGTAGGGGACCTGAATGCTAAAGTAGGAGAAACTTTTAGAGAGGGTGTGGTAGGTAAGTTTGGGGTGCCAGGTGTAAATGATAATGGGAGCCCTTTGATTGAACTTTGTATAGAAAGGGGTTTAGTTATAGGTAATACATATTTTAAGAAAAAGAGGATAAATAAGTATACAAGATATGATGTAGGGCGAAATGACAGTAGTTTGTTGGATTATGTATTGGTAGATAAAAGACTGTTGAGTAGACTTCAGGATGTACATGTTTATAGAGTGGCCACAGATATATCAGATCACTTTCTAGTTGTAGCTACACTGAGAGTAAAAGGTAGATGGGATACAAGGAGAATAGAAGCATCAGGGAAGAGAGAGGTGAAGGTTTATAAACTAAAAGAGGAGGCAGTTAGGGTAAGATATAAACAGCTATTGGAGGATAGATGGGCTAATGAGAGCATAGGCAATGGGGTCGAAGAGGTATGGGGTAGGTTTAAAAATGTAGTGTTAGAGTGTTCAGCAGAAGTTTGTGGTTACAGGAAAGTGGGTGTGGGAGGGAAGAGGAGTGATTGGTGGAATGATGATGTAAAGAGAGTAGTAAGGGAGAAAAAGTTAGCATATGAGAAGTTTTTACAAAGTAGAAGTGATGCAAGGAGGGAAGAGTATATGGAGAAAAAGAGAGAGGTTAAGAGAGTGGTGAAGCAATGTAAAAAGAGAGCAAATGAGAGAGTGGGTGAGATGTTATCAACAAATTTTGTTGAAAATAAGAAAAAAATTTGGAGTAAGATTAACAAGTTAAGAAAGCCTAGAGAACAAATGGATTTGTCAGTTAAAAATAAGAGAGGACAGTTATTAAATGGAGAGTTAGAGGTATTGGGAAGATGGAGGGAATATTTTGAGGAATTGTTAAATGTTGATGAAGATACGGAAGCTGTGATTTCGTGTATAGGGCAAGGAGGAATAACATCTTGTAGGAGTGAGGAAGAGCCAGTTGTGAGTGTGGGGGAAGTTCGTGAGGTAGTAGGTAAAATGAAAGGGGGTAAGGCAGCCGGGATTGATGGGATAAAGATAGAAATGTTAAAAGCAGGTGGGGATATAGTTTTGGAGTGGTTGGTGCAATTATTTAATAAATGTATGGAAGAGGGTAAGGTACCTAGGGATTGGCAGAGAGCATGCATAGTTCCTTTTGTATAAAGGCAAAGGGGATAAAAGAGAGTGCAAAAATTATAGGGGGATAAGTCTGTTGAGTATACCTGGTAAAGTGTATGGTAGGGTTATTATTGAAAGAATTAAGAGTAAGACGGAGAATAGGATAGCAGATGAACAAGGAGGCTTTAGGAAAGGTAGGGGGTGTGTGGACCAGGTGTTTACAGTGAAACATATAAGTGAACAGTATTTAGATAAGGCTAAAGAGGTCTTTGTGGCATTTATGGATTTGGAAAAGGCGTATGACAGGGTGGATAGGGGGGCAATGTGGCAGATGTTGCAGGTGTATGGTGTAGGAGGTAGGTTACTGAAAGCAGTGAAGAGTTTTTACGAGGATAGTGAGGCTCAAGTTAGAGTATGTAGGAAAGAGGGAAATTATTTCCCAGTAAAAGTAGGCCTTAGACAAGGATGTGTGATGTCACCGTGGTTGTTTAATATATTTATAGATGGGGTTGTAAGAGAAGTAAATGCGAGGGTCTTACTATCATCTTACTAGCATCTTACTATCATATTATAACCAAGACATTACCCTGGTTATTTTTTACTATTATTCTTTTGGTACTTTAATTGTGAATTATATTTTGTAAATTTAAATGTAGTTATACTCTTGATCTTGTCAACAACCTATACCAGACTCTAGTGCAATTGCAAGTACCATTTCAATTTGTATTTTTATATTATAAGTTTATATTATAATTCCTACTCTAAGATTGTTTTCATATCTTAGTGACTATATTGTGTGTGCAATTAGTGTATATTTCAATTATATTATTGTTCAAGGCCCTTAACTATCTTTTGCTAACTAGTACCAACTACCTCATATATATTTTTTTTCTACATTTTTTATTCTTTTGCTACCTTAACTTGTATATTTTATCTTGTCAATTTAAATCTAGTTATACTCTAATTCTTGTAAACAATTTATATAACACCTTAGTGCAATTACAATTGAGAGTCTTGTGCCTTTTTTATATTATTAGATTAAACTCAGTTGTACTATAGTCAATACCAAATTCATTATATTAGACCATATTGCAATTACTAGTGAGAGACTGGTGCTATTTTTAATTTGTATTGTTATATTATTAGATTAAATCTAGTTGTACTATAGCTCATTCTAGCTCAAAACATAGACTCCACAAAAGTCATTATATTAGACCTTAGTGCAATTATTTGATTACCACTTTATTGTTCACCACAACTTATATTAGTCCCTTTTATATTATAATTTTATATTATAATTCTAACTTTAAAGAATTACCTTTAAAGTACTACCTACTATCATATTCCCAAGCTCCATTATTTGATCATCACTTTATTTGTTCACCACAAATTATTTTAGTCCCTTTTATATTGTCTCCTTTATTTTAGCTTTAAAAAACTACCTTAGCTCATTATTTTTACATTTGTTAAATAATTCAGGTGCTATTTTTTTAGCTTTAGAATATTTACTTTGTTTTATACTTAATTCTAACTATAGATTCTCTACAAATCTTATGATTACAAGCATTGATCCTGATACCAACCTCTTATTTAATGACTTAAATGGTTCAAACAGTTACTGTAATTACTACACAGCAGAACAATCAAAGGCACTTCTCAGAGCCAACAACAACATAACTATCTTTAACTACAATATCAGATCTTTAAGCAAGCATTACGATGACCTCCTAGCATTACTAAATTCCTTGCATGCCAATATGTCCATCATTACACTAACTGAAACCTGGCTAAAGCCTGATACTACAGATGTCTATGCCATTCCTGGTTACACAGCCATACACAACTGTAGGCCAGACCAACAAGGGGGTGGCACAGCTATATACTACTCAGACCAACTAGAATGTATCACTAATACTTGCACAAGGGATGAACATGGGGAATATATAATAGCTAAATTCAAATCCAAATACCTACAAAAACCTCTCACATTGATAAACATCTACAGAGTTCCACAGTCAAACATTAGCCAATTTAGTCAAAACCTAGGAAGTATGATAACTGATGCACGCATGAACAAAGATCACTTACTACTCTCAGGTGACTTCAATATAAATCTCCTGCAAGACCAGGACCCACACGTTACTGAATTCACAAACACAATGAGTAACTGCATGTTGCTACCAACAGTAACAAAACCTACAAGAGTTACAGAGACTAGTGTTTCCCTACTTGACCACATCTGGACCAACACCATATCCCCTTTAAAATCAGGCATAATTACAGATAATACCACAGACCACTACCCTACTTTCCTCATAACAACTCTTGGTAAAATACCCCAAGACACTACTAAAGTCACCTTCAGACTTCACAATGAGGCAGCCATTAACTTCACAACAGCAGTAACAAACATTGACTGGCACACTGAGCTAGAAATCTATACAGATATTGACGAATGTTTTAATAATTTTCTAAAAAAGACCCAATACCTCTATAACAAGCACTGCCCTAAAAAAACTAAACAGATGACAGCTAAGAGACTGAACAGTCCCTGGCTAACACCCAGCATTCTCAAATCCATAAATACAAAACACCGATATGAAAAACAGTACAGAATGGGTCACATAACCAGAGACCAAACAAAACGTTACTCGTCAGTCCTAACCAGCCTGATAAGAAAGGCAAAAAAACTGTATTATGAGAACAGATTATCCAACTTACGAGGTGATATAAAAAAGACCTGGAAGACCCTATCAGAAATTCTGGGAACAAAAAAGATATCACGAAATAGCGAAATAAAATTAGCAAAATCAGATGAACCCCAACTCCCACCAACAGAAACAGCAGACTCAATGATTGCCAATAAAATCCCAAGTTCAGATACCCCACCAAATGACTACTTCACTGGCAACTACCCGAACACACTGTTCCTAGCTCCGACTAACCCATACAAAGTCTCCCTTATTATCAACGCACTAAAAAACAAGGCAGGAGATTTAAATACCTTACCACCCTTTATATACAAAAAAGTGTCACAAGTACTATCACCAATCATTGCAACACTCTTTAACAAATCCATTGAATCCTCCATCTTCCCTACAGCTCTCAAAATAGCAAGGGTCACCCCGATCCATAAAGGAGGAGACCAGAGTTGAATAACTATAGGCCAATATCCAATTTACACCCTCTCTCAAAAATCTTCGAAAAATTAATTCATAAACGAATCTACTCCTACCTCATCTCCCAAAACATTCTCAACCCCTGCCAATTTGGATTCAGGCCTAATAAAAATACTAATGATGCTATTATACACATGCTAGAACATATATACACTGCAATAGAGAAAAAAGAAGTCCCACTGGGGATCTTCATTGACTTACGTAAAGCTTTTGATACAGTTGACCATGACTTGCTCCACGTAAAATTGTCACACTATGGTATTAGAGGGCACTCTCTCAACTACCTCAAGTCATACCTCAGCAACAGAAGCCAATATGTGTACGCAAATGGGGCAAGCTCTTCCGCTCAACCAATTACAGTTGGTGTCCCACAGGGAAGTGTCCTTGGCCCTCTTCTCTTTCTCCTATACATAAATGACCTACCAAATGCTTCGCAATTACTCAAAACCACACTTTTTGCAGATGACACTACATATGTCTTCTCTCACCCGAGCCCAGTCACGCTAGCCAATACTGTAAACACCGAATTACAGAAAATATCTACCTGGATGAGGACTAACAAACTTACACTAAACATTGACAAAACCTACTTCATTCAGTTTGGTAACAGAGCTACAGATGTACCTCTTAACATAACGATAAACAGATCACCTATCACAAAGCTAACAGAGGGAAAATTCTTAGGAATCCACCTTGATAATAGACTCAAATTTCATACACATATACAACAAATTTCTAAGAAAATTTCCAAGGCTGTAGGCATACTATCGAAGATACGGTACTATGTTCCACAGTCAGCCCTCCTGGCCCTTTATCACTCTCTTATTTACCCCTATCTCACCTATGGAATTTGTGCATGGGGCTCAACAACAATTAACCATCTCAGACCACTAATTACCCAACAGAAGGCTGCAGTTAGAATAACAAATTCTCACTACAGGCAGCACACACCACCAATATTCAAAACACTCAACCTACTCACCATACAAAACATCCATACTTATTACTGCACCTATTACATACATAGAACACTTAACTCTGATATTAACCCTCCCCTCAAACATCTCCTTGCCAACCTCAACAGAACACATGACCATAACACAAGGCACAGATCTCTCTTTGATGTTTCTCGTGTCCATCTCACACTATGCAAAAACTCAATGCACATAAAAGGCCCTAAAATCTGGAATTCATTACCTGTAAATGTAAAAGAAACACTACTTGTTTATAAATTCAAGTCTCTTCTCAAAGATCACTTACTCACTCAAAACCAAATAAATACTGAATAACTGAACCTTATAAATTGTATATCCTATATGTTACAATTATATCACACAAATGTTAAACCTAGGACCCAATCTAACTTTGTTATTTTATTAAATACACTACCTAACAGAATACTCCATTCGACTGAATGTACAGCAATGCATGCAACCATATGACCTGTCTTTATAATACTCATTTGTGCTTTATAGTTATCTGTTTACAATAATGTTTTATCACTGATTTTATCATTGCTTAGTTAATCTTAAGTTAATTTTAAGCCAGCCCGTAATGCTATGCATATAAGTGGCTTTGGCATGCTGCTCTTACCTGTATTTTTTTGTACCTCTGTATGTATGCTAAAATTACTAAACTACTAAATAAAGAATCACACATAAAGTGGGAGTTGTCACAGTTGCTCTTTGCTGATGACACGGTGCTCTTGGGAGATTCTGAAGAGAAGTTGCAGAGATTGGTGGATGAATTTGGTAGGGTGTGCAAAAGAAGAAAATTAAAGGTGAATACAGGAAAGAGTAAGGTTATGAGGATAACAAAAAGATTAGGTGATGAAAGATTGGATATCAGATTGGAGGGAGAGAGTATGGAGGAGGTGAATGTATTCAGATATTTGGGAGTGGACGTGTCAGCGGATGGGTCTATGAAAGATGAGGTGAATCATAGAATTGATGAGGGGAAAAGGGTGAGTGGTGCACTTAGGAGTCTGTGGAGACAAAGAACTTTGTCCTTGGAGGCAAAGAGGGGAATGTATGAGAGTATAGTTTTACCAACGCTCTTATGTGGGTGTGAAGCATGGGTGATGAATGTTGCAGCGAGGAGAAGGCTGGAGGCAGTGGAGATGTCATGTCTGAGGGCAATGTGTGGTGTGAATATAATGCAGAGAATTCGTAGTTTGGAAGTTAGGAGGAGGTGCGGGATTACCAAAACTGTTGTCCAGAGGGCTGAGGAAGGGTTGTTGAGGTGGTTCGGACATGTAGAGAGAATGGAGCACAACAGAATGACTTCAAGAGTGTATCCGTCTGTAGTGGAAGGAAGGCAGGGTAAGGGTCGGCCTAGGAAAGGTTGGAGGGAGGGGGTAAAGGAGGTTTTGTGTGCGAGGGGCTTGGACTTCCAGCAGGCATGCGTGAGCGTGTTTGATAGGAGTGAATGGAGACAAATGGTTTTTAATACTTGATGTGCTGTTGGAGTGTGAGCAAAGTAACATTTATGAAGGGGTTCAGGGAAACCGGCAGGCCGGACTTGAGTCCTGGAGATGGGAAGTACAGTGCCTGCACTCTGAAGGAGGGGTGTTAATGTTGCAGTTTAAAAACTGTAGTGTAAAGCACCCTTCTGGCAAGACAGTGATGGAGTGAATGATGGTGAAAGTTTTTCTTTTTCGGGCCACCCTGCCTTGGTGGGAATCGGCCAGTGTGATAATAATAAAAAAAATAATATATATATATATATATATATATATATATATATATATATATAGTAACCAACGATTTATATATATATATATATATATATATATATATATATATATATATATATATATATATATATATATATATATATATATATATATATATTTCTTTCAACGCACCAGCCGTATCCCACCGAGGCGGGGTGGCCCAAAAGGAAAAACAAAAGCTTCGCCTTTTAAATTTAGTAATATATACAGGAGAAGGGGTTACTAGCCCCTTGCTCCCGGCATTTTAGTCGCCTCTTACGACACGCATGGCTTACGGAGGAAGAATTCTGTTCCACTTCCCCATGGATATAATATATATATATATATATATATATATATATATATATATATATATATATATATATATATAATATATATATATATATATATATATATATATATATATATATATATATATATATATATATATATATATATATATATATATATATATACATATATCGTCAGAAATCCATATTTTAGCATTTTTTATATAAAAAATTCTCATTTGGTTATTAAAAGATGAGTGAAATCCCGTAATAGTATGACTAGTGATGGAAGAAGCCTTTTTTACCCCTTCAAGCTATCTCTAGAAATATCACGGTGACTTGTCTGTTTTGCTGTTTGCTGTCTCCCATCTGTTTGTGAAAGTCAGCTTTCTTGATTTTCTCAATAGAAATCAACGTTATAGGCGTGACTTGATAGTTTGTGTCTTGTCGAAACTTGAAACATTGTCTGGTATCCCCCTGTGGCGCCCGCTGTTTTAAGCTCCTATTGTTGGCTATTAAGAAAACAAGAGATGATGAGGAAAGATAACTGATAACTGATGTGATGGCTGTTAAATACTTATTTGTGCTTCCTGTCTTATACGAAGGTAAATTTATTTGATAGTAACTCTTGATAAAGTGTAAGTGTTGGGGGAGGGGAGGGTCAGGAAGTGGAATGACCTCGACGAAGAGGTGATGGAGGCAGGCTCCATACGTGGTTTTATGAATAGGTACGATAGAGCCCATGGTGCTATGAGTGAATGTGTAAGCAGCAAGTTGAGAGGCGGGGTCACGAGCTAAGACTCGACCCCTGCAACCACATATATGTGAGTACCTTTAGGCACGCACACGCGCGCGCACACACTTGGAAGTTGAAAGCTCAGATGAGTCAAAGGGATGTTAGGAAGTATTTCTTCAGTCATAGAGGTGTCAGGAAGTGAAATAGTCTGGAAAGTGACGTAGTGGAGGCAGGATCCATACATAGTTTTAAAATGAGGTATGATAAAGCTCATGGAGCAGGAAGAGAGAGGACCTAGTAGCGGCCAGTGAAGAGGCAGAGCCAGGAGCTATGACTCGACCTCTGCAACCACAATTGGGTAAGTACGAATACCGTATGTTTAAGAATAAATATAATTGTTAATTCAATTAAATTTCCCCATTTTCGTGTAAGAAACGAAGAAAATACACTGAAAGCAACTAAAAACGAGCGAGCGTACAGGTGGAGAGCCTGAAGCCAACCTCACGCACCATGACTCTCACCTGTTTGTTGTTGTTTTTTTCAATGTTGTGTGTGGACCTTTCTCTACTTCCTTGTTGTTAGTCTTTGCTGCTCTTGTGTTCAGATGTGTCTTTCATTTTCTTCAGTGCAGATGTTGGCCCAGATTACACCACTGGTTATAAGGAAAACTGGCAGGAAGGCTTTAATTCGTGTGTACTTGCCACAGCTCCTGGAACAGTCTCTTAACACCTAGAAAACAAGACCCTTAACCTTCATTTGACTGGAATAGTGAGTTTCTAACCTCTTGGGTAAGGTGAGGAGGTTTAGTTTTGAGTCCCGCTGTCTCAGGTGGATGGAAGCCCAGTTACTAACATGTACCTAGAGGAACCACGTCGGCACTGTCAGCTGCACCTGTGATTGAAGGAGCCGTCAGTGAACATAGTTTGGGTAAGATAGTGAGTGCGGCGAATAAAAGTACCTACCGTATTTTTCGGCATATAAGGCGCACGACAGAAGTATCATAATGGTAAATCAGTAATTATATTCAAGGGCTAATTACCCTCTTACTTTATGCTAAAACGTAACCCAAAGTCTACCCTTGACCCTGACCTTGAGTGTATAAGGCGCAGGGTGATATTCCAAGACTGGAAAAAAGGGAGCGCCTTTTATAAAGGAAAATAAGGTATATTACTTGAAGACGAAGTCTGGATAAAGCATTCTGACTGGCTACTAATTTACAATCTAAGCCTACCTTTTCTTACCTAACTGATAACCATGAGCCTCTATTAGAATGAAACGGCGGGCGCTTCATAAAGAAGCATTCATTTTTACATCGTCGCCTTCCATAATATGCACATTACAGATGTTTCCTGGGTATGTATTTTTGTATAGTGTGTAGGATCAGCTACTGGCTCCTCCGCCATATATGGACCAAACTACAAGCATTATAGGCTGGCCAGTTCACCTCTTCCCCACCTCCAGTCTCTACCTTACTAACACGCTGCTTCAAACTTTTTCTCTTCGCCAGGTCATATCTACGCACTCCTGCCAAGCTACTGAATGAATGAATGATGGTTAATTTTTCTCTTCTGGATCAACCTACCTTGGTGGGAGACGGCCGATATATATATATATATATAATTAGCGCTAAAGCTGCCGGGGCTGTGGGAAGACAGGCCACAGACGGTGGCCACTGAAGGAAACATGAGCAGGAGTTGTTTCCAGATTCTTCCTATCGACAGCCTCATAGCTCAGCTGTAAAGCGCTGAACTTGCTACCACCATTGCCACGGTTCGGTTACCCGTTCATTCTGCTGATGGTGTACTTGTTTTTCCTGCTGTTTTCATTGCTACTGCTTTAGTTTCTGCTGTTACGATTGTTACCTTGCTGGAGGAGTTAGTGTAGTTGCGCTAGCTGGTACCATCTGTGGGATTGTGGTGGTGGTGGCAGTGGTGCTAATGCTGACGTAGGTTGTGGTGCTGATGCTCCAGCATAGTTCCACCTGCTCATCCGCTCATAAAGAGGTGGTTGACCGATGTACACCACTACGCTCACTCTCTTACGCCTGGCCTTCGCAGGGATGTTAGATGAGGACCCTGGGTACACAATAGCAGACACAGATGAGGCACAGTAACTTTAACGAATATTCTTTCCGTTTCAGGGTAGACAGTATTCCTAACTAGATGGGTTTAGCGTTTAGTTTTAATAATAATTCCTAGCTAGATGCGGAGGATAAGCACATAGTGTTCAAGTATGTGATTTTAAGGCAAGCTTCATGTTTTACAATTAGGTTGATCATCGTCTGGGTATATACCAAACTACCAGTGTGGTTGTTGTGAAACCTAAGCCTGGATCATCTTGATCGGCATTACCGACTTCACGCCTCTTGAGCTTTATCCCCTCAAGGAAGGTTCCTTGATGTTGGTGAGGGGCTCTTGATTTAGGGAATTGGATCTGTGCTCCAGTTCCCTGAATTAAGCCTGAATGCCTTCCACATCCCCCCCAGGCGCTGTATAATCCTCCGGGTTTAGCGCTTCCCCCTTGATTATAATAATAATAATAATAATAATAATAATAATAATAATAATAATAATAATTGAGCTTTATCATATCCATTCCTGAAGCTGTGTATTGAGTTTGTCTCCACCACTGCCTCATCCAAGTCATTCCACTGTTCAACTGTTCTCAGACTAAATAAGCTGTATAATCCTACGGGTTTAGCGCTCCTCCATGATTATAATAATAAATAATCAGACTAAATAAATACTTCCTTACATTCCTATAGCTCATGTGTGTCTTCAGCTACCACCTGTGTCCCCTTGATAATGGTCCTTTTAATTCAAACATTTAATCCTTATTGGTTATTATCTCCCTACGTCTGTTTTAGCTCTTCCCCCATGATTATAGTAATAATCCCTACGTCTGTCGAGGTTCCAACACGGATGTTCAGCATCATTTGAGGTTGCAATACTATAGACCAAGGACTGCCCAGCGGTACCTGGATATGGAACAACACAAGTCAAACCAGACAGATTATGCACTGTTGATATTATTTTTGTTTTAGAGATTGTAAAATAATTCACAACTAATTCACAGATTAGAAATTAAAATGGATGAGGTTTATTTGTCCTTATAAAATCAGGCGAGAAAGAAATTGAGGAAAATTCTGTATTTTTATTTAATGTAATTTGCATTAAGCGCGAGGGAGAGATGGGTTACCTTTCGGTATACGACATAAATTTCATCCATTTTTCATTTCTAACTTGTGGGTTATACACAAATAACCCGCACATAGGAGAGAGGAGCTTACGACGACGTTTCGGTCCGACTTGCCCATTTACAAAGTTTTTTGTCTACCCGTCTCTCCCTCCACCCACCACGTTTATCTGCCTTTCCTCCGGCTTCCTTGACAACCAGTCTACCACTAAGCAGCCTGGAGGAACGTACAAGACCTGTGAGGGAGGGAACATCCGCGTGCTTGTTCTGCTAAGGTGATGAAATTTAACCATGGCATAATACAGGTGCAGGAGGAACATCGACCTGCATAACAGGTGCTGAGGGAGCGTCAACCTGGGTGACAGGGGGGTGCAAAAGGCTTATCAGTCAGTGCAACACAGAAGTTCACATGTGACATTAATAGGAGAACAGAACAAGGATATGACAGAGCTGTCTTCGTTGATCACGTTTTAAACACCTTTAGTCTCAAGTGGTTATACACCTTTCCCTGTCGGAAGAAAGATTCGAGGGCCCGTGTGTGCACCCTTGTTTCCCAGTGGTTTCACACCTTTGCCTTGGTTAAACTTCGGCTCCTGGCCCCATGTGGTGAAATTGGTGTGAGCGTTTGGCGGAGAGCGTCGGTAATCATTTGCCAGGTATTCAGAGCGAGGACGTGAGAAAATGGAAATGCGCCTCCGGAATTACTGATGCAATTCATTTTAGTATGAGAGATAGATGAATAGATAGATAGATAGAGAGGAAGAGAGAGAGAGAGAGAGAGAGAGAGAGAGAGATAATGAATGAATGAATGAATGAATCAGTGTTACTGGGAGAGTGAAAAAGATGCCCCGGAAGCAGTGGGTAAACCCCTCTCTCTAACAGTAAGTCTAATTCATAAAATCCTTCCCGAAAGACGTTTCTGCTATTTACGAAGGGGGTGACATTGAAAAAAAAATAGATGTGCAGTAGCCTCCGTGTTTATTCACACCGTTAAAGATGTATGATTACAACTTATTTAGCAAAACAATGCAGGTGTATATTCCGATTGTTCCAGTAAAGTTAAAACGCAACAAATCGTAAGACTCGGTACTCTGGGCGTATTGTTCTCCAGTCTTGGTGCTATGTTAGAAATAAGGAATGGATGAATTCTGAAACATACGAGGTGCAGACACGCCTCATTGTATATGGACTGAGAGACACACCTCTCGGTGTATATCTGTGTCCCTGTATATATATTGTGTGTGTATCTGTATATATTGTGTGTGTACCTGTATATATTGTGTGTACCTGTATATATTGTGTGTGTATCTATATATATTCTGTGTGTAACTGTATATATCCTGTGTACCTGTATACATTCTGTGTGTACCTGTGTATATTCTTTGTGTACCTGTATATATGCTGTGTGTACCTGTAAACATTCTGTGTGTATCTGCATATATTCTGTGTGTACCTGTATATGTTGTGTGTACCTGTGTATATTGTGTGTACCTGTATATATTGTGTGTGTACCTGTATACATTATGTATGTGCCTGTATATATTGTGTGTGTACTCGTATATATTCTGTGTGTACTTTATATAGGAACTTTCCCTACGCAGACCCTCGCCACATGACGCTCACCTCACAGCCGGATCTAGAGCAAGGGCGTGTACGAACGTAAACACAATTCCCCGATCACTGCTTGTGACGTAAATATACTCGCCAGTGTTATTCTCGGTACAATGACCCTTCAGATATATTTAGTACAAGGAGTAACCAGTCGATTATTCTTTTTCTTAAAAGGAGTGACCACTAATTTTTGCTACACCTACTGTTACTGTTATTATTGTTACAAATCAAGATGATGGTATAAGTTAGTTTAAGACGGAGGCTGGGTAGATCATTGATCTCGTTGTAGTTAAGGAGATTTTTTTAAAACACAACACTGCAATTGGAGTCAGTGTGTAGCTCGAAACTGAGAAATTTACATCATATTATAATATGGTTGTGTTTAACTCATTCAAGATCAACGCTTGGCTGTGAATGGAACTGTAATAGTAATCATGGTTTAATTTTAAAAGTTGTTTACATAACATAAGAAAGAAGGAACACTGCAACAGGCGTACTGGCCTATGCGAGGCAGGTCCAATTCTCCCACCGTCTTAAGCTCACTGACCTAGTGACCTTTAAGCTCACTGACCGTCTGACCTTACTGACCTAGTGAGGTCAGACACGTCACTTAAGGAAGGAGCACGGCGTCCGACCTAGTAGCATTGCTTGTAGCATTACCATTTGTTGAATATGAAGACTGCAAATAAGCGTTTCTAAATTAGATACACAATGAAGGGGAATACCAATAGAAGTAAATTATGCTATTAGTTTTGAGGTTAACTTAACTTAAATTTTTGTAGTTTATCACCCCCGTCAGCCTATAATAATCATGTGCATAATGCATACATTGTAGAAACAGCATTCTCTGTGTATCCGTAAATTTAACCAGAATGAAGCTCGCTTATTTACAAGCAGTGTGAGAGTACCACCACTACTACCAACAGTGTTCTCACCACCATCACTGTTACCAATATTACTGCTAACTGTTACAGTATAAACAACGGTCACTCTCTGATGGTGGGTGTGTCATAGTCATTTATATATAACGTCTCAATGTAGTCCACATCTTGGTTCAGTTCCCGCCTTTTCCACAGTTTTCCCGCCCAAAAAAAATCAGTTGAGAAATTGGCGGGCCTTAGATCGAGAGACGCAGCGGGATCCGCAGAAGAGAGAGATCGAGAGACGCAGCGGGATCCGCAGACAGAAGAGAAACGATGATCATAATTGTGATTGGAGGAGAGAATGTAACTGAGAAAATGTGTCGACAACAGTATACCTGATCTCTCAAACAGTCAAGAGGTGTCCGGCCCGGCGTGGGAACTTGGCTGTAGAACTTGGATGAGCTGTATACTCACCTACTCACCTATTTGTGGTTGAGTCTCAGCTCCTGGCTCCCGCCTGTTAACTGTCCGCTACTGGGTTCACTCTTTTCCGACATCGTGAGACGTGAGCACAACAAACGCTGTGAGAGCAGAGGAAATACCGTATCCATCATGAATCTTGAGAGAAGGCGCCGAGGCACTATGGGAACTTATAGCAAAAATTTAAAACAGTTGCCAGAAGCTGGTTGATGCTGGAGAACTGGAAAACTGTAAATGTATTCCCGGTATATAAAAACTGGGAACGCCTAAGTGATGTTCAAATGCAGTCCAGTTCAAAATATTAAAGAAGCTTTCCATACTAATTACAGCAGCCACCTGAACAGTCATATCATCCAACCTGAGCAGATACAGCATCCATCCTGACCAATTACAACATCCTTAGTGTACAGAGGGTAAAGATACGACACACACCCAGGAACTTCATACATTTTTCAGTGTAAGCGCATCAAAAAAAAACTGACCATTTCCTTGAACCACAGTCAACCAAAACGACTGATTGACCCCTTACAAAAAACCATTCACCCTTTTCACTTTCTGTTCCCAGCGAGCCCAATGACATCCATGTATTAAACTAGGCCTCTGAATGTAATCATATAAACGATTTAGAGAACGAGTGCAAAGCAACGTTGTATTCAACTTGAAGAACGTATCTCTTCCACGCTCTACAAATCGTTTATAAACATACATTCTTCTGTAAGAGCGTGTTGAGTGTATTTCTTAAAAATTCTTTTTCCTGTAATGTTACCTTTCAAAGATAGGAGGCCGGGCTGAGACCGGGCCGCGGGGGCGATGATCCCCGGAAATACTGAGAGTTATAATGCACATTCACAGATAACGTAAAGGTGAAGTGGAATTTTTCAGGGGCCGTCTTCCACCCAAAATAAAGAAACACTTTTCTCAGTAGTAGTAACCAGTTACCAGTAACCAGTGTACCAGTAGATGACTCACTACCAACCGTCTCTGCCTGAGTCACTGGCTGTATTCATATTGTGCTGACCACAGCAGTATTCAAAGACCCCCTCACATATGGGTACTGTGGGCGGCCAGTCAGTTATACGAGAGTGAGCAAGGAGATAGGCAGGCTGTTGGGCGCTCCCCACATTATCTGTAATTATACGTACTACCAGCCTACGTGAGTATTACTTTACCCTATCCACGTATCGAACTCCCACATGATAAATGGTGGCACCGGTGTGGAGCGTGGATTTCAGTTTTTACGGGTACTTCAAGACGTTAGAAGACTGTTTGTGAGTAGCCGGCAGGGTCAAAGGTGAACCGTCTCACCCACCAGCTACTCGCTCCCCTTCACAACCTCCAGCCTGCAAGCCTGTTGTAGCCATTTTTTCAAGCTTCCTGGCTTAGTTCGTGTGCTAATTGCTTCAATCTCCGAGGGGTTGACCCGGATTTTGCAATTAAGCCAGTCAGTAAGCCAGACTGGAAGTGTACACCAGTCAGCCTATCATCCAGCCTGTCTCCTGTCATCCACCTGCTCCTCCGTGCTGTGTGCATCGTTACACGTCTTCCAGTCAGCCATTCTCGTGGGTTAAGCCAGTCAGCCAACCCAGCTTCTAACCCAGCTGAGAGAGAGAAGTAAGCCACGCAAGTTCAGAGCCTCTGAAGTATCGTCTCATGTATCGCTTTGTGCTCCCAGTTGGATGCTAAGCGTGGTTTTCACCATTCCTGTGGCATAGAGTGGCTTATCAAGCCACCTTCGTGGGTAGTGAGTGGAGTGCGCGACTTAGCTCCCACTGACTTCCTAGATGAAGTCAACCGTTTGTTGACTCTGTTGAACAAACGTCATAAAGCCATTGCCTTACCAGGTGAGAAGATGGGTATAACGAACTTATTGTCCCATCGTATTCCACTTGAACCTGGTACTAGACCTATCTACATACCTGCGTACAGAATGCCTCATTCACAAGTTGCTGTCGCAGAAGAATTGATCAATCAAATGCTTGATGATGGAGTTATTGCACCTAGCAATTCACCTTGGAATGCACCCTTGATCCTAGTACCTAAGAAGGATGGTACTTGGCGCCCAGTAATTGACTTTAGGAAGTTAAACGCGAAAACCATTCCAGATCGCTTTCCACTCCCTGTACTGGGTGATCTTTTACGTAACATCGGAGATAACAAAGTCTTTTCAACCCTGGATTTGTTACAAGGGTTTTGGCAAGTCCCTCTTCACGAGGACAGCCAAGAGCTAACTGCATTCTCCACTCCTACAGGTCATTATCACTTCCTCCGTATGGCGTTTGGATTACGATCTTCCCCTATCACGTTCTCAAGGCTCATGACTAATATCTTTAGAGGTCTCATAGGTAATGCACTTATGGTATACTTAGATGACGTAATCGTCATGTCTAAAGACATGGATACACACTTGAAAAGACTTGATGTAGTACTTGGTAAGCTTGAAGAAGCCAATTTAAAGATCAAACTGTCTAAATGTCAATTTTTCAGATCAGAAATTAAGTTTCTTGGTCACGTAGTCACTCCTAGAGGGGTTACGACTGACCAAAGTAAAGTAACTGCAGTACTAAATTTTCCAACACCCAAAACTGCTGATGCCGTAAGATCCTTTGTGGGCTTAGCAGGTTTTTATAGATCTTTCATTGCCAATTTTTCTTCCATAGCTGCTCCTCTAACTGAGTTGCTTAAGAAAGATGCTCCTTTTGTTTGGACCTTCCGTCAAGAAAGAGCATTCCAAACTCTAAAAGAAAAGCTAACATCTGCTCCAATTTTGAAATTTTCAGATTTTTCTAAGCCCTTCTATCTGACAACTGACGCTAGTTCAATTGGCATAGGTGCCGTACTAGCTCAGAAGACCGATGGCAAGTACAACGCAGTTGCATTTGCTAGCCGAGTCCTTACGAAGGCTGAACGTAATTATACAGTGACTGAGCAAGAAGCTTTAGCAATAGTATGGTCTTTAAAGCACTTCCGAGACATTATTTATCAGTACTCTGTTCATGTCTTGACAGACCATGCTCCACTGATACCCTTATTCCAGAACAAACAACCTACTGGAAGGTTAGCCAGATGGACCTTGACTATCCAAGAGTTCAATCCCACCTTTGAGCATTTACCTGGCAAGTCAAATGTAGTCGTAGATGCCTTATCGCGACATGTTAGTATAGTAACTGCAGACCCTCCATTTAGTGCTGAAGATGTAAAGAATGCTCAACGAACAGATCCCATGTGGTCTGGTGTGATTCGATTCCTGCTCCAGGAAGATCTTATTCTGACTGTGAAGCCACCAGCACCCATCAGTGATTTTGTCATGAACCAAGAATTACTGTATCGAACAGCCGAGTTGGGTACTCCTAGCAGAAGAGTATACCAGTTAGTAATTCCACAGTCACTAGTGAATGTAGCCTTACAGCTAGTTCACGATGTACCAGGTGTTGCACACCCTGGTATGGATCGTTCAGTAAAACAAGCGAGATTGAAATACTTTTGGCCTCGTATGGCAACTGATATTTCTGAGTATGTTAAGAAATGTAGTGTCTGCATGCAACATAAAGGTAATGCTAATGGTCCTAATCCAATCCAAGTATATCCAACTACTAGCGAACCGTGGGAAAGAGTTGCGCTAGATTTGTTAACTAATTTCCAATGTTCCCTCCAAGGCAACAAACATCTGTGTGTTATGGTAGACCATTTCACCAGATATTGTGAGTTAGTTCCTATTGCAGATAAGACTGCCGAGACAGTAGCTAAAGCATTTAAAGAACGCATTATCTGCAGGCATACCACCCCTAAGTCCCTAGTAACAGATAATGGAGGTGAATTCTGTAATGAGATTCTTGAAAATTTGTGTACCTTGTACAAGATCTCTAAATCCACCATTGTTCCTCATCATCCTGCCAGCAATGGGTTAGCGGAACGAACCAATAAGAAAGTACTTGATGTCTTGAGAGCCACTATCAATCCCAACAGTGAAACTTGGGATGAAGTTATACCTGATGTGCAGTGTGCTATAAATTCTGCTTACAATGTTTCTATAGGTGACACTCCACATTATGCATTGTACGGTGTAGATAAACGTTTGCCTTATGAGTTGTTATATTCTAATCCGAAACCAAATTACAACCCTGATGATTTCATAGCAACTCGTACCAGCTTAGCTCAAAGTGTTTTTAGAAGAATCCGTGAAACACTTCATAAATCAACAGCAGAATTTACAAGAGTTGCAAACACTCGAGCAAAGCCATCCAAAATCAAAGTAGGTTCGAGAGTTATGCTGACTAACTTTAACAAAACGTCTGCAATGCCAAAGCTTGATCAAAAGTTTGTTGGTCCTTATCGAGTAGTTGAACATATCACTGGTAATAAGTATAAGGTTAGAGAGATTAGTACTGGTCAGTATAAAGAATCGCATTTAGATCATATGAAGTTAGTATGTGATGATAATGATGTTCCAACCCAGACTAATGTGACAGACTCTAACAATCCTCCTGATCCTGTACTCTCTTCCTCTGATACTCAGTCAGACGATCAACCTGAATGTCGTTATTCCCTACGTACACGACAGGTATTGAGAAATCCTCAAGTATCATTTGTAACATCCAATTCAGATTTGCCTCAAATACAGCATGAGTTAGCTAATGCTACTGAGTTTGATCCTCCCAGAGATGACACTCATTCTGCATATGTCAATCTCACCTTAGCAGAGTTGGGGTTAAATGTAAATAACCTGTATAGATGAATAATTACAGTATCAACTTATCAGTATTCAAGAATTTTTTTTGTGTGTGTTCATGTTCTCTCCGCATTCTGAGAGTTAACAGTCTAGATTTGAGTGCACCGAATCTGCCTTTCTGTTAAACAC
>NW_027195186.1:55000-60000 GCF_038502225.1 Cherax quadricarinatus
AAAATAAGAAAAAATTTTGGAGTGAGTTAAACAAGTTAAGAAAGCCAAGGGAAAATATGGATTTGTCAGTTAAAAACAGAGTAGGGGAGTTAGTAGATGGGGAGATGGAGGTATTAGGTAGATGGCGAGAATATTTTGAGGAACTTTTAAATGTTAAGGAAGAAACAGAGGCAGTAATTTCATGCACTGGTCAGGGAGGTATACCATCTTTTAGGAGTGAAGAAGAGCAGAATGTAAGTGTGGGGGAGGTACGTGAGGCATTACGTAAAATGAAAGGGGGTAAAGCAGCTGGTACTGATGGGATCATGACAGAAATGTTAAAAGCAGGGGGGGATATAGTGTTGGAGTGGTTGGTACTTTTGTTCAATAAATGTATGAAAGAGGGGAAGGTACCTAGGGATTGGCGGAGAGCATGTATAGTCCCTTTATATAAAGGGAAAGGGGACAAAAGAGACTGTAAAAATTATAGAGGAATAAGCTTACTGAGTATACCAGGAAAAGTGTACGGTAGGGTTATAATTGAAAGAATTAGAGGTAAGACAGAATGTAGGATTGCGGATGAGCAAGGAGGTTTCAGAGTGGGTAGGGGATGTGTAGATCAAGTGTTTACATTGAAGCATATATGTGAACAGTATTTAGATAAAGGTAGGGAAGTTTTTATTGCATTTATGGATTTAGAAAAGGCATATGATAGAGTGGATAGAGGAGCAATGTGGCAGATGTTGCAAGTATATGGAATAGGTGGTAAGTTATTAAATGCTGTAAAGAGTTTTTATGAAGATAGTGAGGCTCAGGTTAGGGTGTGTAGAAGAGAGGGAGACTATTTCCCGGTAAAAGTAGGTCTTAGACAGGGATGTGTAATGTCACCATGGTTGTTTAATATATTTATAGATGGGGTTGTTAAGGAAGTAAATGCTAGGGTGTTTGGGAGAGGGGTGGGATTAAATTATGGGGAATCAAATTCAAAATGGGAATTGACACAGTTACTTTTTGCTGATGATACTGTGCTTATGGGAGATTCTAAAGAAAAATTGCAAAGGTTAGTGGATGAGTTTTGGAATGTGTGTAAAGGTAGAAAGTTGAAAGTGAACATAGAAAAGAGTAAGGTGATGAGGGTGTCAAATGATTTAGATAAAGAAAAATTGGATATCAAATTGGGGAGGAGGAGTATGGAAGAAGTGAATGTTTTCAGATACTTGGGAGTTGACGTGTCGGCGGATGGATTTATGAAGGATGAGGTTAATCATAGAATTGATGAGGGAAAAAAGGTGAGTGGTGCGTTGAGGTATATGTGGAGTCAAAAAACGTTATCTATGGAGGCAAAGAAGGGAATGTATGAAAGTATAGTAGTACCAACACTCTTATATGGGTGTGAAGCTTGGGTGGTAAATGCAGCAGCGAGGAGACGGTTGGAGGCAGTGGAGATGTCCTGTTTAAGGGCAATGTGTGGTGTAAATATTATGCAGAAAATTCGGAGTGTGGAAATTAGGAGAAGGTGTGGAGTTAATAAAAGTATTAGTCAGAGGGCAGAAGAGGGGTTGTTGAGGTGGTTTGGTCATTTAGAGAGAATGGATCAAAGTAGAATGACATGGAAAGCATATAAATCTATAGGGGAAGGAAGGCGGGGTAGGGGTCGTCCTCGAAAGGGTTGGAGAGAGGGGGTAAAGGAGGTTTTGTGGGTAAGGGGCTTGGACTTCCAGCAAGCGTGCATGAGCGTGTTAGATAGGAGTGAATGGAGACGAATGGTACTTGGGACCTGACGATCTGTTGGAGTGTGAGCAGGGTAATATTTAGTGAAGGGATTCAGGGAAACCGGTTATTTTCATATAGTCGGACTTGAGTCCTGGAAATGGGAAGTACAATGCCTGCACTTTAAAGGAGGGGTTTGGGATATTGGCAGTTTGGAGGGATATGTTGTGTATCTTTATATGTGTATGCTTCTAGACTGTTGTATTCTGAGCACCTCTGCAAAAACAGTGATAATGTGCGAGTGTGGTGAAAGTGTTGAATGATGATGAAAGTATTTTCTTTTTGGGGATTTTCTTTCTTTTTTGGGTCACCCTGCCTCGGTGGGAGACGGCCGACTTGTTGATATATATATATATATATATATATATATATATATATATATATATAATAGCCTTTCCCATGTTTCCTCTCCTTTTCTCTGCCTCTTTCCTACTTCCTTCCTCCGCCTTTCTCCTCATCCCTTTATTCTTGCCCCTTACTCCTTCCTCGTGAATCACCCAGCAGCTGTTTTTGTCGGTGATGAAGTAGATGATAGTTCCCGTATGAGGGGAGGAGGCTGGGCAAGTTGTGTCTCAGATTTCCCCTCATCTTCCTGGTTCTCGTTTGTTCCCTGTATCCATTGTCATATAGAATAGGGCGAGCCCACATTGTTGATGTGTCCTGTTCTGCTAAATATAAATAAAAGGTCCTCCTGGAATGTAATAATTGGTATGAAGGCTTGTAGCATCGTAGTTAATAAGTGGCTCTGTTAAAATATAACAGAGCTAGCTGCACCAATACTCGCAACCAACCAGGAGCAACATAGGAGGAGGGATAATCTGTGTCCACAAGGAAGATCGTCAAGCACTTGATAGTCCTACCTTCAAAATAGACATTAGGAAAATCATAAAAAAAATAAAAATGGCCTGAACAGTTGTCTGAACAAAGATTTTCTTATTTGTCTGGACATCCTCCCACAAAGGCTTTAACTATCATTACGACTGATGAAGAACCTTGATCTAGTTATGACAGGCCGGAGGTGGGGTTACAAGTGGGCATTCCATCTACCGTCTTAAAAATTATTCTCCCAGTGGATATCAACTCTACTAGACGAGAAAACACAGATACCCAAACAGTAACTATGGTAGACATGTGTGCAGCAGCTCTCTCTAGTCCGACTGTATAATTATTTCCTACTGTTTATCTCCACTTGTTTATTATCTGTATTTCCTAACAGTTGCACATGTCTTACTCATCTCTTTATCTGTTTTGTATACTATTATTATGATAACAAGATACCCAGAGGCCTGAAAGGACTAGGTTCAGGCACTAGGTTTTCTTCAAATCATGACGTACGCGAATTTTACATTTGTCGGCGACTGGGTACTTGGAACGGTAGAAAATTCTTCTGTAGCCTCACCGTCCACCCTGAATTTGCCAGTACTAGTTAGCAGCCTAGTGGCGCCCCAGTGGTATGTGAATGAATTCTGTATAAATATGTAAATGTGTGTGTGTGTGTGTGTGTGTGTGTGTGTGTGTGTGTGAGAAAGGGAGAGATTTTGAGATGTTGTAGTTAGGTGTGCAGTAGTTTAGGTTCTTCCCCCCACCTCCCATCCCCTTTCTCTAACATTCTCCTTCTCCCCTCGTCTCACACCAACCTCCCTCCCCTCTCACACCCCCTCCCCTTTTATGTCACCTCCCTACCTCGCAACGCACCCTACCTACTTTCCTCCCCTTGTATTGCTGTCACCCACCAGAGCACAACTTTCCACTTTCCCAACAGAACGCCTGTCTCCCTCCTTTCCCTTGGTTCTACAAACACTTCTTTCCCTTGGTTCTACAAGCACTTCTTTCCCTTGATTCTACAAATACTTCTTTCCCTTGGTTCTACAAACACTTCTTTCCCTTGGTTCTACAAACACATGTACCTCCCTCCCACAGGTTAAAACTTCCTTATAGAATCTAACTCCAGCAAGCACTTTCCAGCCAAAACCTAACAGCAACAAGCACGTACCAACCAGAACCTAACCCAAGTAATTTTCAGCCAGTAACTAATACCAACTATCACTTTTTTAGGCAGAATTTAACAAGAATAAGAACTTTCCAGCCAAAATATTCCTTGTAAGGCACTTTTCAGGCAAGATCTTCCTTGAAACGCACTTTACAGACAAACACCATCGTACTTTATCTTACATTTAATTATTTCCTAAACAGCATATTCAGCCCATAAGTTCCTTCCATATATGATCTTTCCTGCGTAGATATTTCCCAAAAAGGGTCTTTCCAGGAAAAAAAGTCCGTTAGCCCGGCCAAACAAGCGGTGTTCTTGGCAGAGCTGTCCTGCACTTATGAGTACTAAGACTGCTGGTAACATAGCATTATCAAGTGATGTTCCAGGCAGAGCTATCCTCCACTTATGAGTACTGTTACTGCTGGTAACATAGCATTATCAAGTGGTTTTCCAGGAGGAGCTGTCTTCCACTTATGAGTCCTATCTATGATTGCTGGTAACAGCATTATCAAGTGGTTCAGGCAGAGCTATCCACTTATGTGTATTCTGCTGGTAACCCAGCTTCACTCAAGTGGTGTTCCAGAGTTATCCTCCACTTACTAGTACTGTGACGGCTGGTAAGCTTGCATGATCTGCATCATCTACGTCAGTTTCTTTCCGACACGCTGCCTTGTGATCATACTGTCACTCTTGAATATATTTTTTAATATTTTTTCATCGTTGTTTCATGTATGGCTTGGTGTGCGAGCGCTTGTGAATTTCCTGAAAGAACAGGTGCTCGGGAATGACAACATTTCAAATTATTATTACCAATGGTGCTAATGATGTGTAAAGTTGGCCCAGTTTGGCTTTCACTCGTTGTTCCGATGCCTAGTGTGTTCGGTGTGTGGTTACCTACAGTATTTGTGGTTACAGGAGTAGAGCACACACACTCTCATTTCAAAACCTGACCCTGGCACTATCCCTATAGTACTATACTGGCATGTTCTTTCTTTAATATTAAGCAAGAACAGGGTACACGATGAAAGTGGAGCCATCTGTTAGCCAGTGTGCATTGGATGTGATTTGTCGAATTTGGTCTGGGACCGGGGGCCGTTGACCCATGAAAATATATTTCATGTATTGTGAGAACCTGTCCCAATTAATTAAGAACATAAGAAAGAAGGAACAGTGCAGCAGGCCTACTGATCCATGCGAAGCAGGTCCATGTCACCCTCCGGCTTAACCCAATGACCCACCTAGTCAGGTCACTTTCACTTAA